>NC_052351.1:1788253-1796916 GCF_009727055.1 Benincasa hispida | reverse complement strand
AAATATTTAGGTCTCGATTTTACCAAAATATCGATGGAAATATTGATAAAATGGTATGTCTAGATATTTCTAAAAAACTCAAAAAAAAATAATTAAATAAATTTAAATTAATAAATAAATATTTTATGATTTTCAAAAAAGTTAACATGTCTATTATATTATATTTATATTAGTGACATTTTATTATTTTTTTAATAAATTTTTTATTATATAATAGAAATGTCGATTCAACCTTCATATTGATGTTGAATCCACGAAAATGTGAGAATATCAATGAAAACGTTGAGATATCGATCAAAGTTTAAAAGTAATATTTGAATATATCCCAACATGTACTCATCTTTATACATCTTCTATCATCACTCATATAAAAAAAAATTAAAAATATTTTTAAAAAGAAATAAATATATTTACTACATGTCAAATTATGATTAGACTATTTAACGAAATACATGATTATAGGTGATGCCCGAAATACATGTAAATATTTTTCAAAATTTAATACCATGGGTAAAACATCAAGTGTTGTTGCTAAGTTTGAATTTTTTTTTTTTTTTTTTAAAAAAAAAGATAAGGCAAAGTTTGAAGGTTTTAGTTTTTATTATTATTAATATAGCCTTATAAATAAATATATATTTCAATAAAGAAAAATTCAATGTCATTTGTTGAACGCTATAAGTGGAATCTTTTGGTAAGAGACGCACTCACTTTCACTCTCACTCTCACTCTCCACTCTACTCAAGAGCCGAGAGAGCTCAGAGCATACCCACTGTTACCGAAGGTAGAGAGAGAGAGAGTGATTGGGGAAGAAAATGGCCGATAGCCCTAAATTTCGCAAATGCTTGTCTCTTATTCTTCTTCTTCTTGCTCATTTGGCTTCTGAAATCGCAGCTGAAGACGGTATGTTTCTCTCTGTTTTACTTTCTCTTGATTCTGTTCTTAGTTTTATTCACTACCTTGCTCTTAAGATCTCATCATTATAGCTTCCAATTGGTTTTTTCCGTTTAATGTAATCCTAATTTCGTAATTTTTCTTCCAAATCCTGTTTCTGCATAAAGATCTTGGTGGTTCTGTTTGCTGAAATCCCACATTCATGTTTTAATGGCTTCTTGGTAGTTCCATAATTAGGGCTTCGTTTGGATTGAAAGCTCAAAAGGGATTCGAATTTTTGGGAGAAATTAATTAACTAACAGTGTTTTGAGCATTAAAAGCCTCTATCTATAGGGTGGATTGTTCTGTATGGTAGCGGCCTTTTTTTTTTTTTTTTTTTAATTTCGGACAAATTGTTTATGAATCCCACGAACTACTTAGCTGAAATAGAAAGGCATTAATGGCTTACAACCGCCATCCATTGCCGCAAAATCGTCGCTGCAGACGGTGGCCATACCGGTGGTTACTATATTTGCGAAAGGGAAAACTCGCCGTTCCGATCTGACTATTTCAAAGAATCTCACTGCCTCTCACCACTGTGCCGCAGAGATATCAGTCATTCATGATATCAATAGCGTACCCAGTTCCCAACTGTTAATTTTTAAGAAAATATAATCTATTTTTTTTTTGTGTGTGTATAAAATTATAAATGCAAAATTTAAGAGTTTTTTTTAGGGAAATTTCAAAAACAGCTCCCAGTATAGTAGTAGTTTCAATTATCCTTCCTACTTTTAAGGATAAAAATTGAGCTCTTAATCTTATTAAAATTGAACCTACAAACTTAGGTAACTTTAAAAATTATAAGAATGGTATAACTTTGATTATTTAATTTATAAAAAAAATCATTTGTCCGTCTAATTTTTATAATTGTCCAATCTTACATTGGTATAAATTTGAGTATTCAATTTTGCAATTGAAAAATTAAAGGGTGTAATTACATCTATTCCCTTACTCATCCACGAGTTTGACCATTTATCCGACATATATATTTTTTAAATTCCAAACAAGCATGGAAATTTTAGTCATGTATCTCTTTTTCTATTGTAGGTAGGTCATATGAATTTGAAAATTTTTGTCATGTGTCTCTCTTTTTTATTATATGTAGGTCATATGAATTTTAACTTTAATTTTTTGGTTCTAATAATAATAATTAAATTAACGGGAATCTGCTCATAATGAAAATTAGCCCATTATGTTTGAATGGGTGATTTATAACAAAATTACTAATAATTTTTTATGGGAGGTTTGGAGCAAAGAGTTGGTTTTAAATGCAAATTTACACATTTTAATTTAACAATTTGAACAAATTTAATCTCTGTTATTACGTCCTTTTCTTTTGGGGCCTATGCTTTTAATATAATTATTTAGGTAAAGTATTGAGGTGGTTTTTTAAAGGCAATTTATTAGACTACTATCAAGTTGGGTAATTATGCTCATCTAGTGATAAAAAAAACTTTTTTGAGTAGTACCTATGGGCCTACGGGTTTTCATCTTTTTCTTCTTTTCATGAAGAAAAAATTACCAGAATAGACATTTTCCCGCGAAAGGAATTTTGTCGCCTTGTTCTTAATCTGACAGAAAAGGACTTCATCCTTTCTGTAAAAGGAGAATTGATCCCGAGTGATTTTCGTCATTTCACACTCTGTTTATCCCGATTTCCCGGCGGTGGGAGAGATTATTTTTATTTTTTTTTTTGTTTTTTTTTTTTAAATGAGCTGGAGCCGAATGAAGGGTTGGGGCCCACGCGTTTATCCGGCCTATACCACCTTTACTGATTGTCGTATTGAAGTGGGTAAAGTAAAGTAGGGCTTCTTCAATTCCGTACGTGGGCGCCCACTCAGTCTCTTTTACTCTCTTGAATTGATATGGGCGCCCTTATTCTTTCACTTCGATCACGAGATTCTTTTATCTTTTACTTTACTTTTCCCCCTTCTACAGACCTCGTTTTATTTTCCATCTTTTGCCTCCCCCAAATGAATAAAGTCAGATATTAAATAATAGTTTAATAAAATTATTTTTTACTTTACATTTTTTTCCTTTTCAGTTTAGTTGTTTTTAACTAAATTACAAGTTTGGTCCTTCTATCCAACTATAATCGGTCGTTTTCACTTTTAATGTTATGTCCAACAAATCTCCAAATTTTAAAAGCGTTTTGTAGTTCTTGAAATTTTGAATTTCCGTCTAATAGGTCAGTTTTTAAAAGATTTTAAATAGGTATGGTGTAGTTTTAAGTTCTTTTGGACTCGATTTCCAGAAAATAAAAAGATTTAATATCTATTAGGATTTAAAGTAGAAACTATGAAGGCAATTTTTATAACCGAGGCTTATCAAACAAATATTTTAAAGTTTTGAGTTTGTGTCGATTGCTTTTAAATACTTAAAAGAAATTGTTTTTGGTGATTTTTTTTAATAATGAGAAAGTCAATCCTGCCCTAAATTTTCAATGTAATAATGGTTATATTTTTAAATGTATACAAAATATTTTGAAATTATGAATACTATACTGAATAAAAGCCGAAGTAAGCAGATGAAATGAAATTGGGTTAAATTACAAATTTAAGTATAAACTTTACTTATGAGAGTTTTATTAAAAAAAAAAAAATTGTAAACTATTTATCAAACTATAGGAATTAATTATTAGTTTTTTTCTTTCTATATTATACAAATTTGAAAATTATTGATTAAAAATGTGAACGAAGACGCATTATATATATATATTTTTAAAAAAAGAATGAGAGGGATTAAATTAGTATTTTAAGCAATAAAATTTATTGATTAGAAATGTGAATGAAGACGCATTTAACAGAAAGTCTTAACCCTGTGGGTGTGGTTGTCAGGATTGGTGGCAAACGGGGATTTCGAGACAATCCCAAGTGGCGGGTTCCCGAACGACGGAGCAATAGAAGGGCCCACCACGATTCCAAGCTGGACATCAAACGGCACCGTTGAGCTGGTCGAGTCGGGGCAAAAACAGGGTGGGATGATCCTCATCGTACCCGAAGGTAGACACGCAGTGAGATTAGGGAACGACGCCGAAATTAGCCAAGAGTTGAAGGTGGAGAAAGGGGCGCTGTATTCAGTCACCTTCAGCGCCGCTCGCACGTGCGCCCAGCTCGAGTCCCTTAACGTGTCGGTGCCACCTGCATCGCAGACCATAGACCTTCAGACTCTGTACAGCGTCCAAGGGTGGGACCCTTACACTTACGCTTTCGAACCCGAGGACGAAACGGTGCGTCTGGTCTTCCGCAACCCTGGCATGGAGGATGATCCCACCTGTGGTCCCATCATTGACGACATTGCTATCAAGAAAATTTTTATTCCTGATAGAGCCAAAGGTATATATTTCACATTTTATTTAAATATATATATATATATATTTTTTTTTCTCTATATTTTTATTTTATTTTAATCTCTATATTTTAATTTATTTGTTTTGATCCAATATTTTTAATTGACTCATTTTTTTCTCAATATTTTCAATTTTTTTTATTTTCACCGTTTTACTTTTAAATGCGATAATTTCAATCTACTTATTTTTATTTTTATTTCATTTTCAAGACATCGAAATACTCACTTTTTAAAAATTAAAAGATTAAAATGAAACTTTTTAAAAATTAAAAGATTAAAATGAAAGTAAATAAACATAAGTATAGGAACCATAATAAATTAAAATTGCAAGTATATGATCAAAATAAATATTTTAAAATTATATGGATCAAAATGAAACTAAAATTAAAAGTGTATGATCAAAATGAATATTTTCAAAGTATAATAATGAAATGAACCAAAATTAAAATTATAAAAGTGTATTTAAACTATTTATAAGTGCAAGGTTTTCTTTGGAAAAAAAAAAAGATAAGAAAATAAAAGAGAAAAAAAGGTGTAAGGTAACAAAAAAAAAAAAAAACTAATTGTGATTAATTTGACACTTAAGCTAACATTAGTTCTTCAATGCAGACAATGCGGTGAACAATGGAGATTTCGAATCTGGTCCATGGATGTTCAGAAACGGTTCACTTGGCGTCTTGATCCCGACCAATCTAGACGAAGAAACGTCGTCGTTGCCGGGTTGGATCGTAGAATCAAACCGGGCAGTTCGATACATCGACTCCTACCATTTCAGCGTCCCACAAGGAAAACGAGCCATCGAATTGCTTTCAGGGAAAGAAGGCATAATCTCTCAAATGGTGGAAACGACGCCCGAAAAGCCGTACACCATGACGTTCTCTTTAGGCCAAGCCGGCGACAAGTGCAAACAGCCACTTGCCGTAATGGCGTTCGCCGGCGATCAAGCTCAGAACTTCCACTACACCGGCCCCGATTCCAACTCCTCGTTTCAAAGCGTGAACCTAAATTTCACGGCCAAGGCCGACAGGACGAGGATTGCGTTCTACAGTGTTTATTACAATACGCGGACTGACGATATGAGCTCTCTGTGTGGCCCTGTCGTCGACGATGTTAGGGTTTGGTTTTCTTCCTCTCACAGAAATGGGCCTGGATATTGGACTTTCGGAGTTGGGCTTGGGCTTTGGTTACTTATTTGGGCCTTGGTTTAGGGTCTTCTTTTGGGTTCTGCGGAAGTGTCGGTTTTGCCCGTGTATGGGCTTTGAGTTGTGGCATGGCAAGCAAGAACCACTCTCTACCCAAAAGCTCTATAGTTTGTGTTACCTGCTTTATTTTAAAATTAGATTTTGCTAAGTTATGCAAGTCTTGGTAAATTGTTGTATTGTCTCCGCCCCTTTCTGCTTCGCTCGTTCTTTTTTTGGGGACAAAAGTATAGGCAAAACCAAGCTTAAATGCTAGCATGAGTTAAGAAAATTGATTGTTGAGAGAAAAGGAAGAAGTTCCGTATTGAGCATCTATCTTCACATTTATACACAGAAAATCCCTAATATTCGGAGAGTAAATAAATAAAGAATATTAAATAAATGAATATAGATGGCACATTTTGAATGAGAGAGCTATAACAGACAATATTCTTTCCTAACAAATTCCTTTGAATGATCCTTTTGTGCTGACAAGGGCATGTTTACAAGGCTTGAATTTGTGACATGGCATACACTGTGGCTGTCTCCTTGTTTATTCTTAATATCCCCCTCAAATGAGAGGGAAGCACAACGACTCCGAGTTTGTCTCTTAAAAGAAAGAATTGAGAACGTGTTAAAGATTTGGTGAGATAGTTTGCTATTTGGTCTGTGGAAGGTGCATACTGCACATCTAGTTGGCCTCTGAGAACTTGATCCTTCACACCTTTTGGGGTACATTAGTTTCCCATAGTAGCTATTGGAACCAAATAATCTCAGTGGAAGCATGAGCCAATGCTCAATATTCAGATTCAATGCTCGATCTTGCTACCATAGATTATTTCTTGGAGGACCAAGAAATCAGATTGTTGCCAACGTACAATACGCTGCTATGGATTTTCTGTCATCCACGTTTACTACCCAATCAACATCTAAAAATGCAGAAATGGAGAGATCTACACTCGGCTAAATATAAAGACCAAAGTGCTTTGTTCCACTTTTATATCGAAGAACTCTTTTTACAGCATACCAATGAATACGTCGCTTGAGAAATTGACTTAATTGATTTACGATATAGGTGATATCGGGGCGTGTATTCGTCAAGTATTGAAGTGCCCCAATCGTGCTCCTATATACAAACAAATCTTTCATACGTGAACCATTTGTAAGAAAGAGTTGTAGGTTCATGAAACTCAAAGCGGGCTCAACTTTTAAGTTATGAAGGTCGAGCTTGCTAAGGAGATCATCAACATACTTCTCTTGGTTAAGGATAGCACCATTGTTTAGATAATGAATTTGAACATCTAAAAAGTAGCTGAGAACACCAAATACCTTAAGAGCAAATCGGGTGTCCAACACTTTAATTACTTCATTAATCAAAACATCATCATTTCCAGTGATGATCACATCATCCATATATACTAAAAGTGGGATTAAAACACTGTCATTTCTTAATATGTATAGAGAAAATACGAACCTAGCATTTTGAAAACCCCAGGAAGAGAGAGCTTTCTTTAACGTGTTGTTCCATGCCCTTAGTACTTGTTTGAGACCATAGATAGTTTTATTGAGCTTGCACACATAGTTAGGGAACTTGGAATCGACATACCCTTGTGCCTAATGTTGGCCTTTTGGCCCTTAATCTCAAATTAATTAATTAATCAATCTTTTGATGATAACAAACTCAATTTTTAATTACAGAAAATCTTAGTGTTTTAATATGTCCATAGCATAGAGCTCGGAACAACGATTCCAACACCTCTTGAATCACTCAAATCGGAGCTAAAACGAAGACGATATGACCAAAACAAGTCTATAGAGAAAATACCGTGGTGGATGACGTGGCATAACCAGACCATTTGCATGTAAACATGTGGCAGCATATTGGTTGAATGGTGGATAGATTGCATTTAGACATGTGGCAGCATATTGGTTGAATAGTGGATCATTAAGAGACTAACATATAATGGACTTTTGATTTTTGGATTGATTTAAAATAAAAAAATTGAAATTAAAAAGAAATTTAAAAGGAAAAAAAATTAATATTATTTTAGTTTTTTACACATGGTATGTTTTTTTATTTTTGGATTGACTTTAAAAAGAATGAATTTAAAAAGAAAATGAATTAAAAGGAAAATGAATTTCATATTATTTTATGTTTATGTCTAACGGCTAGTTTTTGACACATGATATGTTTTTTATTTTTTAGATTAATTTTAAAAAGAAAATGAATTTAATATTATATTTTGTTTGTATCTAACAACTAGGTTAGTTTAAAATCTCCACCATTGATTTTTCTTTTCCAAAATCCAATGGTCCAAATTAATTGTGGTTTCCAAATTTTTTTTTTCATCTCTATATAAACCATCTTCTTCTCCAAATTTTAAACCAACAAATTTTACATTTCATAATCCTCCAAAACTCAAAAGTTCCATTGTTGCTCTCTCTAAGTTCCCAATTTTTTTCTTTTTCATCTTATTCTTGAGAGTGTTATTGTATTGTGAGGATAAATTTGTTGAGTGCTTAAACTTGTAAATCCACTCTAGTGAGAGTTGTATTGTGTTCTTCAAAAATTATAACATTTGTAACGATTTGATCCTAAACCGTGGAAAGGATCGGGTTTACTTTTGTACCTGTAAAAGGAGCGGTGGTGTAATGGTTGGACTCTAATCCGTGGAAAGGTCGGAAAGATTTTATTCAAATTCCCAAGAGGTGCTTGAGGAGTGAAGTAGGTCGAGTTTGACTGAACTACTATAAAAATTACGGTGTCTTCTTATCCAACTCTTTCCTTTTTATTTTTGCAATTAGTTTAAGTAATTTATTGTATGTTTTAGTTTGTTCTTATTTATTTGTTAAAATTTGATAGAATTAAAGTATCACATTTTTGTCATCTTATTTGTTGCATAGATTGAATTTTTCTTATTATTTAGTGTATTAATTAGTTTAATTGGGTTAATTTTAAAAAAAAAAAGTTTAATTAAACCCTATTCACCCCTCTAGGGTTGCCATATCGATCCAACAATTGGTATCAGAGCGGGATGCTCTTCTTGAAATATTTATTTCTTGATAAACTTAATTGTTTTTTAGCTATGACAACTTTAGGTTTTATCCCTTTTACCAATAGTCAATCTATTACAAAGTCTCATTTCTTTAATGGTACTAATTATAGTTATTGGAAAAATAGAATGAGATTTTTCTTGCTTTCTATTG
>NC_052351.1:1769098-1784884 GCF_009727055.1 Benincasa hispida | reverse complement strand
AAAAAGAGAGTGCTAAAATGGTTTGCAATAGGAAGAAATAGTAAAGAAGAAACTTTTGCACCGTATGCTAGATTAAGAAACTATAGAATGTTGTTGCTGCTCTTATAGAATTTATTGTATGAATGGATGTGAAATCAGCATTTTTAAATGGTATATCAATGAGGAAGTTTATTAGACAACTCCGGTTAAAGTTTGATTTCCTAATCATGTCTATAAGCTTGAAAAGGACTTTTATGGCTTAAAACAACTTAAGAGCTTGTATATAGGACTTAGTAATATTTTGCCTGAGGAATGGATTTAAAATGGTAATTGATACTTTACTCTTTTATTAAACTAAAAAAATGATATGCTTTAGTAAAATATATGTGATGATATTATTTTGGTTCGTACTAATCCATCTTGTGAAGAATTTTAAGTTATAAGTGAATTTAGGATATATAATGATGAAGACTTAACTTTCCTGGAACTCAAATAAACAACTCAAGGAATTTTAATAAGTTAGAAAAATAATAAGTGCTCAAAAGTTCAAATTAATGAAGGTAAATGAAAAAACCCTTATAAGCACATCCATAAGCTTGACAAATGAAAAAGGTAATGTGTGGATATAAAAAACTTATAGAGTATTGGATCTTTACTTATTTTAACGTCATAGACTCGATATTATGTTTATTATTGTGCTAGATTTCAATCTTGTCCTAAGGAATCACATTTACATGCCGTTAAAAGAATTTTTAAATATTTGCTTGGTACTATTGATTTAGGCTTATGATATCCTAGAAATGTTAAATTTAATTTACTTGACCGTAAGAGTACTAGTGGGACTTGTCAATTTCTTGGTAGTTTCTTAGTTTCTTGGTTTAGTAAAAAGCAAAATTCGGTTGTCTTATCCACTACCGAAGCGGAATACATTGTAGTTGCTAATTGTTGTGCTCAAATTCTTTGGATGAAACAAACTCTTTGTGATTTTGGATTAAAATTTGATAATGTGCCTATATTTTGTGATAATACTAGTACTATTAATTTGACTAAAAAATCATTCTAGGACTAAGCATATTGATATTAGGCATCACTTTATTAGAGAGCATGTGCAAAATAATAATATTACTCTTGAATTTGTAGGCTCTAATAATCAATTAGCGGATATTTTTACCAAGCCTTTGAATGTAGAAAACTTTTGCAAAAATAGGCTTGAACTCGGTATTATTCGTTGTGATGCCTCTTGATTTTATAATTTTACTTGTTAAATATTTTAGAAGGCATTTTGATAGGGGGATATGTTCATGTTTTTAAGGGAAACATTTATGTAGTTCTAAATTTTTCTTAATTATTCTTTTTGATGATTCCAAAGGGAGAAAAGTTTAAGAAAAATATGCTATAAATTTGTTATGATTTTGATTGTATTAATTAGGGGGAGAATTTATTTTTTTTTGAGTGAATTTCAAGAATGATCTTTATGGTGATATGTTGAATTTTATTATGTGCTACATATGGTTTATATGTATTTCAAGCTATTTTTCTTGAATGGTTTGTCATCATCAAAAAGGAGGGAGATTATTGGCTTTTTGGCCTTTAATCTCAAATTAATTAATTTTAATTAATTAATTAATCAATATTTTGATGATAACAAACTCAATTTTTAATTACTGAAAATTTAGTGTTTTAATATGTCTACAGCATAGAGCTCGGAACAACGATTCCAACACCTCTTGAATCACTCAAATTGGAGCTAAAATGAAGACGATATGACCGAAACAAATCTATAGAGAAAATACCGTAGTGGAAGACGTGGCATAACCAGACCATTTGTATGTAGACATGTGGTAGCATATTGGTTGAATAGTGGATCATTAAGAGATTAACATATGATGGACTTTTGATTTTTTGATTGATTTAAAATAAAAAAATTGAAATTTAAAAGAAATTTAAAAGGAAAATAAATTTAATATTATTTTATGTTTGTATCTAACGACTATTTTTTACACATGGTATGTTTTTTATTTTTGGATTGACTTTAAAAAGAATGAATTTAAAAAGAAAATGAATTTAATATTATTTTATGTTTGTGTCTAACGGCTAGTTTTTGACACATGGTATGTTTTTTTTATTTTTTGGATTAATTTTAAAAAGAAAATGAATTTAAAAAAAAGAATTTAATATGATATTTTGTTTGTATCTAACGACTAGTTTAATTTAAAATCTCCACCATTGATTTTTCTTTTCCAAAATCCAATGGTCTAAATTAATTGTGGTTTCCAAAAAGAAAAAAAAAATCCATCTCTATATAAACCATTTTCCTCTCCAAATTTTAAACCAACAAATTTTACATTTCATAATCCTCCAAAACTCAAAAGTTCTATTGTTACTCTCTCTAAGTTCCCAATTTTTTTTTTCTTTTCATCTTATTCTTGAGAGAGTGTTAAAGTATTGTGAGGATAAATTTGTTGAGTGCTTAAACTTGTAAATCCACTCTAGTGAGAGTTGTATTGTGTTCTTCAAAAATTCCAACATTTGTAACGGTTTGATCCTAAATCGTGGAAAGGATCGGGTTTGCTCTTGAACCCATAAAAAGAGTGGTGGTGTAACGGTTGGGCTCTAATCCGTGGAAAGAGTCGGAAAGATTTTATTCAAATTCCCAAGAGGCACTTGGGGAGTGGAGTAGGTCGAGTTTGACTGAACCACTATAAAAATTACAGTGTCTTCTTTTCTAACTTTTTTCTTTTTATTTTTGCAATTAATTTAAACAATTTATTGTATGTTTTAGTTTGTTCTTATTTATTTGCTAAAATTTGATAGAATTAAATTATCATATTTTGTCATCTTATTTATTGCATAAATTGAATTTTTCTTATTATTTATAAAAAGTGTATTAATTAGTTTAATTGGGTTAATTTAGAAAAAAAAGTTTAATTAAACCCTATTCACCCCCCTCTAGGGTTGCCATATCGATCCAACACCTAACTCATATATACATCCTCATCAAAAGCTTCATTTAGGAAGGTGTTGTTAAAGTCCAACTACTGTAATACCCATCCTTGAGAGACAACTAGGTTGATGACCGCTCAAACTATGGAGGCTTTTACAACGGGGCTAAACGTCTCAAAGAAATCTACACTGGGGCTTTAATGAAAGTCGTTTGCAACAAGTCTGGCCTTGTAATGTTAAATCGACTCGTCTGAACTCCTCTTGATTTGAAAAATCCACTTATTTCCTACAACATTCAGAGACGGTGAAGGAAGAACGAAGAACCAAGTTTGATTTTTGACTAAGGAAACATATTCATCACCCATTGTCCCCCTCCACTGAGGTATGAAGAGGGTATCAGAAACTCTTGTTGGTTCGGTAAGGGAACAGTCAGTGGGAGACTTTGATAATAGCACCTTTGGTTTGAATATTCTAGCTTTACCTCTCGTGATCATTAAATGGGTAGGTAGTTGGACTGGGGGTCTTGGATGATCAGAAGCAATAGGTGGGGAAGGACTTTCTGGTAGAATTTCTGTTTCCTGAGATGGAGGAGAAATGAGGCTTGGAAAGACAAGAGAGGAAGGAAGGTCTTGTGTTGCTTGGTGAAGAGTTTCTTCATGCAGGCTGAGTGAAGAGCTCATGGTTGTAGGTGTGGAAGGTATAGGTTGTTGGGGTCGATGCCCTAAATCTCCTATAGTTTGGAAATGTATTGAATAAACTCATTGTTCATTTAATAAAATATATGATATTTTATTTAAACTCATTGTCTATTTAATAAAATATAAGATATTTTATTCTATTTTTTAGTTGTATTAACCACAAACCAATAAACTAACATCCAAAGTTATTTTGTAAGTTAAACATGTATGTAGAAACATACGGGGGATCATGTTTAAGTGATAATCTAAATGATATGTAGTAGATGGATAAGGTTGGGTACCTTATCCTGGTGACACTATGAGTGTGGCACGCTTTGTAGGTGTTACAATTGTTGTAAAGCGATACAAATGATACGATCCTGATCATTCATGTATAGACATGTGAACGAGGATATTCTATACAAAGGAGTTTGTATAAGACCGGACCACGAAATGTTTAGTCCCATTATATAATGCCGTTCATAATAGAGACTGACATTTCACCAGAATGACCATAGGTAACATGACCTGAATCTTGAGTGAGTTGTGAACTCTTGCCTATGAGAGCAGTCATTTGATTTGTATGGGTGAAAGTGGTTAGATCACCGACTCAACAAGCCTACCATTTTGGAGATTTGTCTGATTGGGAAGCTGGGAACACAGTTACACAAGAAGGAATTCATTCCTTCCCCGAGGTCGGGATAAGTAGATAAATTGCTCCCGATTGATTCCGAGACTTGAACAATTTAGAATTACAAAACTTAAGCCATTTCTCAATTATTCCTGACCAGGTACAATATGCAATATTATTATTATTTGTACTATCATCCAAAAACTCTGCAATGGCAAATGCTAAGAAGATTTTGCCACTAAGTACGTATCAGTTTGCACAATCTCTCATACTTTTATGAGTAGATTTCTCTTTTGATGATAATCTTCTTTTCTTCCTAATGCTTTGTGGATTTTTTTGTTGTAGCTTGTATACATGGTTTTCATAGACAAAGTGTGACTTAAATACCTTTTAGAGACATTTTATGTGGTTTTGAGGGCCAAAATGTGACTTAGCTATCTTAAATATTCCTAACTAGCTAATAAAAAAAAAGCTTTATGGGAGAAAGGTAACCCGACCTTTTTACTATCAGTGAGAGATAGGTCAATGCACTATTTCTCTTTTGTTCTTGTTATGGTCATTTAGAAACATGGAAGTTATCTTATATTGCTATCTTTTTAAAGCTCGAGTATTTGGTATCATATTTAAATATATCTCATCCATTACATGGGAAGAAGACTCCGACATTTAAAACAAAGGCAGTGAGTTTCCTTTGATGGTTCTTGTGTAATCCATAATACCTTATCTTTAGGGTTCTATTTGACATTTCAATCTCTGTTGCTATCTGTTTTTGATAATATTGTATATATTATCCATTATGGTTTCTTGTTGGTATTGAAATTGGGAAAAACCTAGTGGATTCGGTACCCCCTAGACTACCTTTCTTGTTTCTTGATTAGATATCTTTATGTTCTTTTTTTTCTTCTTAGGGCTTGAAGAACCTCAAAGTATGTTCTCTTATATCATTTTTGTTGATTTCTAGTTTTCTTGCTTATTTCAACTCTAAGCATGTTTATGGTACGTTAAATTCTTAAGCTCTTTGGCTAATAATGTAAATCTCTTTCAAATGTTTGTTGCCCATATTAGTCATGTGTGTAGTTTGTTGGGAGTGTGTATTTTTTTTTTTAAATTTATCATTATGCTTATGGAAGTGTGTGTATTAATTAATTTTTCAAGTAATTGTTAATAGTTATGTCTCATGTAAGAGTTTGTATTGTATGGAGATAGCTTATTTTTTTTCTTTTTTAGTGTGTTTCTAAATTGAAAGGACCACTAAAATATTTTTTATTATGTAATCAAGAGGGGTTGTCAAAAAGCTAAGTAGATTTATTGTGATATACTCTCTAATACCTAATTATTAGTTGAGCTATTGTGTTGAACAAAAGAATGAGTTGTCTTTAGGTATTTATAGTGAGCGAGTGTTTTAACTTTTATTCTAGAAATGACGTATGAGAAGGATGCTTAGACTTACATGAATGTTGTGATTATCAATGATATTTACGCATTGAATTGAACTCTAAAATGAATGTTGTGTTTTTATTAGGTCTTGCACGAACCCATTGAAGTGGTAAAACTATCATGGAAGTGATTGATGTTTGGTTAGTGACCAAATTTGTTGTAATGTAGTTACTTGTAGCAATACCTTGTTGATAGTTTCTTTGTAAAAATATTACCGAGGTTATTTACTAATTTGCTTGTATTTCTCTCTTTAGGGAAATTCGATAGATTCCTTGTATTAAAATATGATTAGTTGATGGTGGAAATCATGTATAATGACAAGATTCAAAGAAATTACAAACTATCAAGACATGTAATATATTGACAATATAAAAGTGTCACAAACATGAGATTCTATGACAATAAAAATATGTTGTGACAGAATAATATTTATTGACATAAAATATTCTTGATAATAAAGTGTCATGGTTTCAATATTCTTGATAAGAAAAAAATATCGCTATATATTATTTCTTGACATTTTATAATTATCGTCATTACCCAATTTTGAGTCAAATGATGACATTAATAACCTATCATAATATACTTGACAATGACAATTTATGATTGTCAATAATTGTTCATTGTTGATATTATTGTCATTAGAAGACTAATTATGACATTTTTCTAAAACTGTCACTGATGTTCATACACTTACAAATGATACAATGATTGAAAATAACTGTCACAAATTATAAATCTGACAGTTTTTAAATATCATGAAATCTCAATTTTATTGTAATGATGTGACCTTCTTATCAATCAATTGTTCGGACAACGTGTCAGGATAAAGTGGACCCAATTTTACAAATGATACTTCATCACGCCTTTGCTGATGTTCTGTTGCATTTATGCAAATTTCACATTCTACGCTTATAACATTTTTCCATATGGAGCTTTATAGCATTCTTTCAAATAAAAACTCCGCATTTGTTTTATATATATATATATATATAATTTTACAAAATTTAAATACTTATTTATCTCAAAACATGCTATAACACTAATAAAGATTTATAATCTTAAAGCATAAAATGCATTCTTTCCTTTCTTCTCATCACGAACATCATTTATGAATTCTTGACGCAGTTTTTTTAATATGCTTTTTCATCTCATTGTACTGAGAATTCGAAGCTTATATCTCTTATCGTAAAACCCTACTTTCTTTGATGATCTTCAATTGATGTTTGTTAAATAAGAACATGGAAGGGCACTTTCTTGAAAAGGGAGAAAGATTAATTTTCTTCAAATTCGTGTGGAAACTAACTTTTATAGCGATTTTAATTTTAATGAAAACAACTAAGTTAATGATATGAGGGTCCTATATTTAGTTACTGTTTTACCCCTTGTTTATTTTATTCCTTGAGATTATTGTCCCTAGGTTTAAAACGTCGATTTCGACGAAAATATCGAAAAAAATGTCAATTTTGAAGAATATTTTTGGAAAATTATAAAAAAAATAAATAATAAATTTAAATTAGTAAATAAACCTTTTATAATTTTCAAACAAGTTAACATGTTTATTATTTATATTATATTTACATTAATAACATTTTGTTGCTTATTTTTTTTAAGTTTCATAAATTTTTCTATGATACAATATAAATATCGATTCATTTATAGTGTTGATGTTGAATGTATGGAAATGTGAAATATCAATGAAAATAAAATTTAATACTATGAATTGTTCCCCTTCACAAATTACCATTTAAATTGTCGAAATATTCAGGTATCTTGATTTTTGTGTTTGATCTATTTGATCATAACTTAATTTCATTTAAAAACTTTGAGATTTATTATTATTATTAATTTATGTTCGTCGATTATAAACATCTGGTAGTGTTGGATTTATATCTTTATCACATACTATTTCTTATCTTAATTTGAATGGTTAGGTTTATATTTTTCGGTCTGCTGATTGTTGATGGTAGGCTTGGATTTAATTCATTTTTGTAATCAATTGTCCCTTGAAAGTATCAATTTGTGTCATCCAAGAACTATATTCTTCAGCGATTCTTCTCATATATACAATATAAGGTGATTTTCTATTTTTGTATGTAGGTTTAAAACACGAGTTATGATAGATCGTATGATATCATCAAAGGAAAATTGGAGCGTATGACAAAATTTAAGGTTCCGCTTTGAAAATGGCAAAACAAAGTGTTTACGTCGATTTAATGGACAAAGTAGATTTCCATCCCCTATCTGATTCAAATTGTTTGTCGTATTATGTAGAAAACGGTGCGAATAATACAATATGCATGCATGACAAAACATAGTTTACTCATTTCTTTTCTTTTATTTTTTTGACATATATTTTTAGGTCGGTCATTAGGTTTTGAGTCGTCGTTTTTTTTTTTTTTGACAAAAATATATAGTTTAGGTTAGTCATTCGATTTTGAGTCTAATTGCATTCAACCTTAGATTTTCAAAATATTATACTTTTATCCTAAAGAATTCAATATTTACACTTTTAATCTTTTTTTTTTTTTCTAAATACCCACCCTCAATATGTGTTGTTAATGTCTATTCATTAAATTAAAAATTAATTACTATTAAATTAATTATTGGTAACTATCCATAACTATTAAAATTAATAAATAAATTAGTTTAAAATAATTATGAAGTTAAATTTAATAATCCAACACTATTAAAATTAATAAATAAATTTAATTTTATAATTATTTTAAACTAATTATCTGAAAGTTAACATTAAATACCAAAATGATCATTAGTAAAAACTCAAGATAAAAGTGAAAATTGAACTTAAAATTCAAGAAAAAAAATGTAATATTTTGAAACCTAAGAATCAAAGGAAAATTGAGCTTAGTTGGGAATTAATGTAACTTTAAAATAATTGTTGGTATTGTGCTTTTAGAAAAATTAGCTGTAATAGAAAGTAAATTAGTGTCTAGTAAATTTCAGGTTTAGACTTGAAAAAGTTGGTTACAATGTTTGGCAAAATTATTTTGTTTTAGATTTAATGACTAAAATAGATATATTCATTTTTTTAAAATAATGGTTTAAAATACTATATTTTATTTGTTGTACATCAATCGTTGAATATTGAGGGGAATAATTTAATTTTCTTAAAAATAATCAATATGGTATGATTTAAGAAATCTAAGAAGAATAAAATCTATGTTTAAAAAAAATCTATAATTAAAAAGAGAAAAAAGTTACTAAGATTGGCAAGTGATTCTATAAGAATCTAAAAGCTTAGAAAACAGTTTTCAAGTATGCTAAGAAATGATCGTGTGTGTAAAAAGTGATTTTAGTAGATTTAATAACCATCTATTTTATCAAATAATAAAAATGGTTAATTTTTTTTTTTTAAAATCACTTTTAACCATCTCAAATATAAAATAATGTATTGACGGAGGCAGATGCGAATCTAGGCACATGGATCTAAAGCCCTAATTGCCAACGGATGTACCTCCGTCAATGGCTGATTGACGGAGGTAGAGATGGGACACGGTTGTGGCAACTAATCCTAAGAATATTGCTATGATACCATGTTAAATTTGTATATTATTGAATAATTCAAAGTAATTCAAAATACATAATTAACCTTCTACAAGGTGAATAAATAAACATCAATAAACCAATAAAGGAAAATACATAAATGAAAAATATCAAAAAATGAAATAATAATGGAAAATAGCATAATTAGGAATAAGCCCTAATTTCCTTTTAACACACCTAACCCAAACTATGCTAGTTGAGCTCCCGTTTCCTATTGTCACACTACCAAAATCACAAGATTGATAGTTCATGAAATACTCTCTTTTGGGAGCATTGTGGAATGAAGCACCTGAATCTACCACCCACTCTGTGTATGAACTCTCTACATGATGACACTCACTAGTTGCACAAATCAAGGTGACAACATTATCACTATGAGAAATGATCGCTGCAATATTTTTATCATCTTCCTCTTTTTGTGAGTCTTGCTTCTTACTTCGTTCTTTCTTCTAATGATAGCAAAAAAATTTTATATGGTCAAGATTGTTAGAGTAATGACATGTCCCAGTCTCTTTGTCTCTAGACTTGGGCCTCCCTTTTAAGTTATCACAATCTTTAGGTCCCTTACTCTTGTTTCTTCCATGATTCTCAACAACAAGAGCATATGAATTATCAACTCCCATCTTTTTTCTTCTTATCTCTTCATTAAACGTGTTTTGTTTGATAACATCCACAGACAAAACACCTTCTGGAGCAGAGTTACTAATAGTTACAACCAAGATATCCCAACTGTCCGATAAAGAACTCAACAAGAACAAAACCTACAATTCATCATCAAAATCAATCTCCATAATAGTCAGCTATGTTCGTGATTTCGTGATGTGTGCTAGGAGTGTATTATAAATGAAGATGGAAGACAAGATTGATGTGAATGAAGATGAATGGTGAATGACTTCTTTAAGTGAGAAGATTGTGTGATGCATTTATGGGATGCGTTACACTCTCTTGCTACTGCGTACAAGCTTTTCTTAAGTTAGATCCAAGTATAAATCTAATTCAGATTCCTGGTAAGTCCAAAGTCGAACATAGGGATTTAGGTTAGACTAACGCTGGCCTTGTGTTGCAGTAGATGTAGAAGTGTTCTAAATAAATACTGGAAAAGTTTTATCTACACTATTTTTACTACATGCGTACAAGAAGGCACAAGAGTCCAAGTGAAATACAAGGTTTAATTAAAGAATGGTGCTAAGTGATAGGGGAATGCGTTAATCCAAGTAGGATGAGCACATAAGAGTGTGGGTAGGGATAAAGATGAGAGATGCTTGTTTACAATCCAAATGTATGTGGATGTGTTAGGTTTCTGTTTATCTAATTATTCAACATTTCTCAATGCGAATGCCACATGTTCCTATTTCTAGGATGTATGCATTGGTTATAGAAAGCAGTGAAGCACAAGTATTTTTATCTTTAAAGCTACTGTACATTCTGACTTAATGCGTTTCTAGCTATCCTATTCTCTCAAATGGTCTTAGCTGAGATAACTTCAACCAGATGATCAAAATGATTAAAGCTTTAGAATTTAAGAATGCACAAAGTCACAAATGCATTTAACACAATAGATTGTAAGCAGAGGCAAAAGTAATGGATCAAATGCACGATTTTATAAAGAATGAAATTGTTTTTACAATAACAACACTTAATCGCATGGGATGATAAATGAAAATGAAGTGAAAAGAAAAGAGTCAAGCCGCAAAGTTCAATCTTTTGTCCTCTTTAGCTTGATCTTAATGTGTGTACAACCAACTTGTTAAGGGAATGAAGAAGAATTCTCTCTCGAGCTTGGTCTTCTATAATTCTCCTTGATCAACAATGACCATGGTTCTTTTCCTCCCGTGTTCTTCTTGCAACAGCAAAACAACTATAGTCTAAGCTCTAAAGTGCTCTATCTATGTTATGCTACTTTCTCTCGATGCAAGTCTTCCTATTTGTAGGCATTTGCTCTCAACAACTTGTGATATGACAGCATTAGTTTCCATGTCCGGGTCAGTCGCCTGCCATTTCAGTTGCTTTTCAGACGTTGACATTTAGATACCCATACTTATAAGTGGTGATTTAACAGGAACAACATGAAACAATGTATCTTCTATACGTTGAAATCCTTTAGATGCATGCCTTTACGTTAGTTAAGCCTGTGACACTTTGTGAATTTTATTGAAATCCTGCGATGAGATGCGTTGATGAGCCAGTTTTATCAAAAAGAATGTTTTTGTAAAGGCTAGTAATGTTTGAAGAATCCATGCGTTTTTCTTTAAGATAAATGAGTTTTTATCATTAAGAATCTGATTGTTCCAACTTTGACAATAACTTGTCATTCTATAAGTTATCAATTAATAATATCCTCAAAGTCACTCAAATGCTCAGAAACAGACTTCCTGCCCTTCGATTTCAAATTAACAAGTTGCTTGATTAAGAAGCTTTGTTATGTGCAGTCTCCTTTCTTAAACAACTTCCAATTTCCTTCATAACTCATATAGGTCGGACTCTTAGATACATGGTTGAAAATGCTAATATCAACCCATTGCCTAATAGTTGCCAAAGTTTTTCTCTTTAACTTTTTCCGATCTTTTTCTTCCATTTTTTCTGGTTTTGTAGGTTTAGAAATTGTGCTATCTGCTTTTGTGGTTGTTTCAATTAAATTAAACAAATCTTTGCAATATAACAAATCCTCCATCCCCAGTCTCCAGATGAAATAATTGGTTGATGTCAATTTTATCATTGAACTACCTCTACCATTACAAGTAGACTCCATAACAATGATTAAATTAAAACTCACTCTGATACCAACTGTTAGGGCACAAACAATATAACAAAGCCCACTAGGATCTCCTCTAAGACAATCAACTAAATAAGTGTTCTAAAAAATACCATAAATAAATCACCAAATAATCACCAAGCAATCAATCAACAATGGACAGTAATAAACCATAAAAATTTGAAAAACTAAAAGCAAAGAGCAAACATGAATTATATGTGGAAAACCCCTTCGATGTGAAGAGTAAAAACTACGATACCTGTGAAAAGTCCACCCTCGTCAACTTCTCTTATTATTATGATATAATTGAGAGAACAAGAACTCAAATCAGTCATACAAAGGTTCACTACCCACCAATACTTTCATACATAAAAGATGAACACTTGGAGATAAAAAGAACGAAAATCACCCAGTTTTACAAGTTCTGTTCGACAACGATTACGGACAAATCAGAACTCCAAACAATGATCCAATAGTTCAAAATGAGATCTTATGTGTCCCAAGTAGACCAAATTTCAGCACGATCTAATGGTTTAAACTCCAGAAATTGACAACTTTGTAGAAGTTACCGCTGAAAAATCTAATTGTTGCCTTTCTCTTCGATTTTTTGCCTTTTTTTCACTCTTTTTTTTCCTAGGTCATATCACATAAAAGAAAACCTAGGGCTTTAAAGATTGACCAACCCAAAAAATTAGTCACTCACAAAACAAAGTTTAAAATAAATTCTTGCTTGTGCAAAAAGTAGGTTGGATACCCGCAACATTTTCATCATGCACATTCAATCGAATGAAGTTGCTAGTACAAAAAAGTCATTACATTTATGTATTTTAATGATGCAACCTCAATCTAGACATTGTGCAGTTTTTCTACAAAAAAATTACTACTTGAGTACTACCGAAATGTACGAAACATCCTCCATATCGATCGACATGTCCAAAACATCATTCAATCGATCAACATGTTTGAAACATTGTCCACATCCTCAATGTCCACATAAACGTTTGAAATTTATGCACTTCTATGGAAACATTCTCCACATTCTCCATCAAGATATTTGAAAGATTCCTCAGCACATTTTTTAACATAAATCTCTTCCTATTGTATAGAGCCATGACTGCTTCTCTTTCTTTTTTTTTCTTTTTTTTTTTTTAATTTTAAATCATAACTTCTTCGAACTCTGCTACTTCTCTTTCTCCTTTTTTCAAAACCCTAACTTCTTTGAACTCAACTACTTCCATCTCTTACCCAACTTCTTCGAACTCCATTGGGCGAGCGGAAATACGTACTAATTATGTTGCTTGCAAATTTGTGCTTTATTGGAACTCGTGTGTACAATGATAATGTTACTAAGACTCTTGCTGTAAAAATTCATTGGATTTTATTGGTAAAAAATTAAATAAATATGTAATTTAAAAGAAAAAAAGTAAAAAAAAAAATGTTTAAAAGAAAACAAAGAAAAAAATTAATTGGTAAGTATTTCAATCTTTATTTGATAATAATAACAAACAAGTTCAGGTGAAATATTGTAGAAAGTGTAGTGGCATTCCATTGGTTGCTAAGATAATGGGGGAGATTCAGTTAAGAAAAAATTCTTGACAGGAAAAATCCAGAGCAACAAGAAGAAGAATAAAATGATGATGATGAAATTCATAGAGAAAAATTAGGAATCAAAAGTTGTGATTTTCCTTTAGTTTCCCATTTTATTTAACCATATTTCTACAAGAAATGTAATGATCTTCATTATAAAAAAAAAAAAAAAAACAAGAAAGAAAGAAAGAAAGAAAGAGAGAAAAACTTTAAAAAAATAAAAGAAAACATTGCAATCCATATTTTATTCAACACGAAGATGGGCAGAATTATCAAATAAAAAGGTTTCAAAGCAAAAATAGTAATAAAAAAGCAGATTATTTAGAGTTTAAAAAATTGCACCAGATACCCTGCATACATAAACTCACCCCAAACCCAAATATATGGACTCAGAAAAAATAACTCTACACCCTCAATACAGACATATGAACTTCAGACATCATATCTCAACTCAGTACCCCAAACTAGGGGTGATCATTGGTTGGTCGGAGTCGGTTTTCCGGCCAGACCGACCCCGAATTAACCAGGATCGGTTTGGAATATATCCAAACCGGTCCCACCCGGCGGATGAGCTAAAAAACGACTGGCTGACCGGTCGGTTTGTTAGTCGGTTTTGTCGGGTCAGAATATATTTTTTTTTTTTGGTTTTGCCTTTTTTCTTCCTTTAAAAGAAATTATATTTATTTATTAAAATTCTAAGAAAAATTGCAATTATAAATTATAAATCGTCATAAATTTTTTTTGCTATTAGGTAGAAGTCGACAAGTCGTTATAAATAACAATTTTTTATAATAAAAAAAACTAACTATTTATTAACTTCCTTATCAATAATATTTAGTTTTCTATTTTAATTTGTGATTGTGAAATTCAAGATACTATTTTACATTTTTATTTTTTTTAATACTTATGGAATAGAGCTAGCCTAGAGGTATTAAAAATAAGATATGAGCAAATGATTTGATTTGACAACCCTTAATATTTAACCATTAACATCTACATTGTTTGAGATTGTGTTACTGCTCGCTTCGCTTAATTGCTTATAGAACCTTTAATACATATTACATATATAATTGAAAACAAAACTAATATGAGAGTCACATGACATATAGTCACACTCACATACAATATAATTGAAAACAAAACAAACTAATATAATTGAAAACAAACCTTTAATACATACGTCACAAATAGAAATGTCACATGACACATAGTCACACTCACATACAATCAAACTAGAAAATAGAAATTACAACATAAAGTCAATTGTCAAATAAAAGCCAATTACAATAAAACATAAAGTCCATTGTCCAATACAATCCAATTACAGTAAAATCAAATGATAAATGCTTAATTGTTAACGGACAACCTTACAAAATCTGGAAGGTCTTGAATGTCTTTTTCATTGTCCATAACCGCTCTGAATCCTATATAATTAAGATTAAGAAGAGAAAGACAACCTCATTAAGATTTTAATCTAACAAGTTACAACTACAAAATACAAATGATGAATAAATACATTCTTCAAATAATGAAGCTTCTATCCATGTCATGCTGAACTTCAAGATCTATTAGACCAGAATTTAGCCAATTTTTAGTATAAATGAAGCTCCACTGTTTTGGAGCCAATGAACAACGTGATGAATCAACAACACGTCCTCCTGTACTAAAAGCCGATTCAGACGCTACAGTAGATAATGGAATTGCCAAAAAAATCTCTAGCCATACACTAAGAACCTCAAACCGATGACTGTTCCTCTTCCACCATCCGAAGTATGTCAAAATCACCTTCATTCTTAACATTCACTTCTAACAAATAAATATCAAATCTCTGACCCCTGTTCGAAAAGGTGTAGTCTCATCGCCTTCAAAATCAAGATCAATTGTATCATAGACAAAGTTTCACCCACCTTTTCGGTTGGATCACAATCAATCATGGTCTCCGAGGCTGGGACAATTGGTGTATTAGTGGAAGTACTTACCACTCCCACTCCCACTTGAGTATGAGTAATACTTTACTCATGAAAGATACGTCTACTACATTGTTCCGCTACATTTCCCATAGATTTGGCAACCTTTGGCCCAAAAAATTTTTTAAGACAAAAAGATATAAACCTTAGCTTTTTTCGAGGATCTAGCACAATAGCAACATACAACATTATTTTTTTCATTGTTCCCCCAATACTTCTCAAATTTGGCCTTCATGCTATTGGCCAGCT
>NC_052351.1:1765384-1766646 GCF_009727055.1 Benincasa hispida | reverse complement strand
AATTTTTTCAATTTCAATGCACTTTTTAAATTTCAAAAGACGTGCAGGAGAAGATCTTATAAACCGTACAACATATCGAATCCTTTCAATGCAATCATTATGTTCCTTAAAAGCATCACATACTATGAGATTTAATATATGAGCACAACAACGAACATGCAGAAATTCTCCACAAAACAATAATTCCTTATTGAATCTTTTCAAAAGATAAGCAATGGCAGTATCATTCGAGCTTGCATTATCAACAGTCAAAGTCATTACCCTTTCAATGTCCCAATCGTTCAAATTCTTTTTGATGGTTTTACCAATAGTATCGCCTTTATGATTCTCAATTGGACAAAAACTAAGTATTCTTTTATATAATCTCCAATCAGGATCTATGAAATGGGCAGTTAGGACCATGTAATTTATATTTTGTCCCGATGTCCAACAATCCGTAGTGAGAGAAACTCTATACTTCCTATTCACAAACATGTCTTTCAAACACTTTTTCTCATTAACATACAACTCAAGCACATCTCTAGCCATAGTAAACCGAGACGGAACAACAAATCTAGGTTGACTTGCACATGTTATCTATCGACAAATTTCTTAAATCCTTTACCCTACACAAACTTGAATGACAATTCGTCAACAATTACCATTTTTACCAATGCTTCCTGACAACTCTCTAAACTATATGACTCACATACAAGTTGTGACGTATTATCCCCAACATTGCCTTTGGCTTTAGTTTTGAAAGATAATGTCATTTGGGTTGGATCTCTCTTTTTCTGGTAAGGGTAGTTTTTACAATTTTTCAAATGATTCTTCATAGTCCCAGTACCATTACGTTTGGAATGACATGCATAGATAACTCCACAGTACTTACATTGAGCATGAGGGTCATTAGTATCACCTTTTAACTTCTCAAAATGATCCCAAACCATGGATTTTTTCACCGTCTTCCTTCTTTTCGATGGATTTAGAACGTCTGATGTCTCATTTGCTAAATCAACATCAATGATATTTGTATTGGCATCCGTTCATTTTTCATTTCGTTCATTTTTTGATGCATCAGTTGCAGTTCCATAAAACTCCATATCTGTTGAAGCCATGTAGCTGAACCACAACATGACAAACGTCGTCACTCGTCAATATCAAACAATTCACAAAAATTCAAAGGATTTCAGCTTTACATAAACATCAGTTCTATGCCAAATATATACATATATACATATATATATATATATAGATATATATATATATATTATCATCATTTT
>NC_052351.1:1719250-1765338 GCF_009727055.1 Benincasa hispida | reverse complement strand
AAACATAAAGTCAATTGTCAAATACAATTCTTAGTATATGCCATATATAGATATATATATATATATTATCATCATTTTCATATTTATTAGGTAAATCTTCCAATTCTTAGTTCAATCTCTATAAAATTAGAATACATTATAAAATGTATTACAAATCAATAATGGAAACGGACCTATGGTTGCAAATCGAAAATAGACCTCGGGTTGAAAATCAAAAACAAGCAAGGAAGGAAGAAGACGAGCAAGGAAGAGAACTGAAACTTGTGGACCTGTGGACCTATGGTGTAACAAAATGCATGTATATTTTTTCTTAAAAAGGCACAAAAAATGAGAGGGAAATACAAAGAGACGAAGCTTAGTGAAATTAAATTAAGATAAAATTTTGTATTCACTGCAAAAGCTAACACAAAACACTGTTTTGAAAACAGTGTGTATTGAAACGAGCAAAGAAGAAGGTTGCGAATGCATTGCGGACCTGTGGATGAAGAGCAAGGAAGAAGACGACTGGTCCGGAGCAACGAAGAGGAACGGAAGCATGAAGGAAGACCTGTGAATTCGTGGACGGCATGCCTGACCTGCGATTCGAACGGCGAGTGTGAAGGAAGCACTGAAGAGTGAAGACTGAAGCGGACGAAAAACTAAAAAGAAACCCTAGGCGTGCGACGAGGCGAGGGTGAAGCGTGAAGGAATTTTGTTATATATTAAATAATATTTTTTTTTCAAAAGTTGGCGACCCGACCCGTTGGGTGACCGACCGATACCTACAATCGACGGTTCTGAACCAAACTAACCCTGCTCAATTTTTGTTGGATTTCCGATCGGTCAACCCTATTTCGGCCGGTTTCAATCGGTTGTGTCGGTTTATCGGCCTACCATGCTCGCCCCTACCCCAAACAACCCCTAAAATCTTTCTTGTCTCCTCAGTCCTCACTTTGCCTCTCCTCACTCAACTGCATGCCCCTCATTTCCTCTCTCTGTCTCTCATTCTTGAGCCTATGACTGTTTTCTGATTTGAAGGACGGGGCTATGAAGTTGATACTCTAAATCTCATTGGTTACGTAACTTGTAAATTTTGTATATGAATTATTTACTTAATAAAATAAGATGTTATTTTATTTGACATTTAGTGCGCATTAATCCCAATCCAATAAACTAAGTTCCAAGATTATATTATGTAACTTAAACATGTATGTGGTTTGTTGGAGTTGATGCTCTAAATCTCATGGGTCTCGTGGTTTGTAAATTATTTGTACACAAATTATTTATTTAATGAAAAAAGTGTTATTTTATTCGACATTTAGTCTGCATTAATGTGAAATCTGGATCCTAATTTCCCTACTTAAGTAAGTAATTAAAGAAATAAACCAAGTATAAGTTAAATCTTATGTTGAAGGGAAGAAAAATTCTAAGTATTGAAGTAAACGTTTGAGTAGCTTTGAATTGGAGCTTAACAAGTGGAAATTTGGCTAAGTGTTGAAGCCTAGGACAACCATGTGTTGAGGCTTGTGAGCCATGGGCGCATGGTGAAAGTTGGCTATGCGTTGGTCTTGACATTGGAGGGTGTCATGTTGGCTAAAGTGGTAGATGCATGAGGGCACCATGCGTTGGTATAAAGTGTGCGGCCAAGACACCAAGCGATGGGTCAAACCATGATGGACTCATGTTGGCCACGCATTGGCGTGACAAGGCCTGCTCATACGTTGGGATGAAAAGAGGCTGCGTGAGCAAGCAGCGAGGAAGGGCCATCGAGTAACAAGGATGGGCCAGGCGGGATCAAAGATGCATTCGATTGTGCGCAAAGTGTGGGCATTGGGCATTGGAGCATGCGCAAGAGCAATTGCATAGCTGCTTGCGAGGTGCACGATAGCGATAGACGATGAGCACAAAGCTAAGCGATTGAGGTTGGGTGTATGTACGGGCCAGTATGCAGTGTTGAGCGCAAGTCGTCAGCTGTTTGATGCGCTTTAGAGCTATGCGATGGGCTAAGCCATGATGGGCATACAGTGCGCATAAGGGCTACACGATGAAGCTATGCGATGAGCCAAGCCATGATGGGCACATAGTGTAGTGTCTATGTGTTGAAGGGGCTTGCAGTACACAAGGCGTGCGAGGTTAGGTGGTGAGTGTGTTGGTCTTGTACACGTGGCTATGGGCGTTGGCAAGTAACAAGGGCATGCTTGTGTTGGTCTTGTGCACGTGGCTATGAGCGTTGGCAAACAACAAGGGCATGCTTGTGTTGGTCATAAAGGCTTAGGCGATGACAAGAGGCTAGACGATGGCAAGGTAAGCATTGGGCGTTGACGCAAGGGCACATTGGTAGTAGGCATGCGGTGAGGGCATGCGATAAGACAAATCATGAAGCGTCAGCTTGAGGGATAGGCGTTGGAAAGCTTGCAACCATGCGATGGGACTAAATTGGTACCATGCGATGGTTAGGGCATTTGAGGTTAGTGTAGCACAAAAGAGAGTGATGCGATGATCAAGTCATGCAATCATGTAAGCATATGACCATGTAATTGGAAGGATGGGATGATAAGAGGAACTTGGAGAGCAAGGTTGAGTTAGCAATTCATCCGGACAAGTGGCTAAACCGTGAGGAGTTTGAGCTTAAGCTAGAAGAAGGGGGATGAATATTAAGGCATGCAAAGAGGACTTATGCATGAGGAGGACAACGCAACTTCATGCAAGTAGGAAATGGCATGGAAGTAGGCGGTGACAAAGCACGGTGAAGACACTCCAAAAGTTCCAGAGTATGAGGTGTCATGTGTTGGAGCCTTAAAAGATGATGAGGATCGGTTGCCAAAGTCCTATAAATACCACCACAAGGCTTATCTTCAGTTTATAACACAAATTCTCTTCAAAGGACATTAGAAAGAGTGTTTAAGGGTAGATTCGGAAGAAGCTTTGCGTTGATCATAAAGAGCATGCGTCGATAGCAAGACCATGCATTAATCAAGAAGGCAGAAAGTGCAGGTGTTATCCAGGAGTTGGGAACAGACTGTAACCCAAGTTCAAATAAGGATTTCTCCCAAACTACTCATGCGTTTTGGGTGATTCCAAAGCCATGTGAAAGCTCTGAGTGTCTAGTTTTTAAGACAATGTTGCCGGAGAAGAAGCTCAAAGGAATCGAGCTGGAGAGTGAAGAAAAAACAGAAGGGTAGAGCTCTCGGGTAAGCTTGAGCCAACCTTAATGATTTGAAGATTCCAGCCAAATCACGAGTTCTATGCTAAGATTTTAAAGAAAGCCTCCTAAGACAATTTAAAACATGTTTGTAGAAGGAACCTTCTCGAAACAACGCTCAGAAAGCTGAGTAATCTAAGCTTGAAATTGAATATAGAAATTAGGATTCAAAAGGAAGCCAGGGGAGACCAAGGAACTTGGAAGAGAGAAATGTTCCAACAAAACAAGGTGAGTGGTATTCTTTAAAGGTCTTAAAACATATCTTTTAGATTATATGTTTATATTGTGAATGAGTAGCCAGAACGAGAATGAGAATATGTGGCTGGGTGATCAAAGGGTAAGCAGACCTAGTTCCTGAGCCCGGAGCAGAATCTCACGGGATGGTCAGGGGGCCATGAGGCCTAGTTCCTGAACCTGTGGGAGGAACCTCATATGAGATGGTCAAAGGGTCAACGGGCCTAGCTTCTGAGCCCATAAGAGGAGAAACTATGTGCACATAGGAGATAGAATGGATATGTTGAGTTTTAGTTTAACTATCTACCGTGTGTATAGGTAGGGTTGAGAAAAGACTCATTCGAGACCGAGGTTTAGATGTTAACCTCGTAATTGTGATATGCTTTGATTGCTATAAGTTGAAAGAGACCTGTTATGTTGTTACCACTCACTGAGCTTCTTGAAGTTCATTCTTTTCTTTCATGTTTTTCTTCCCAGGTAGGGAAAGATGAGAAGTTCCAAGGTGCTACTAAGGTCAAGGTCTGCCACGCCATAACCACATATCTAGTTTTTAAGTTGTTGTTGTAGTTGTTTGTAGTTAAGTCGGGGAGTTGTAAAAACGCTATACTATTTGTAATAAAATAAGTTTAGCTAAACAATTGTTGCTTGTTTCCTTGATTTTAAATTTAATGAGTGAAAAAAAGTTCAGATGGGCAGTAGGTATCACAAAAAGGTGGTATCTGCCATCCTCACGCCTTCTCTCGGGTTCAAGAGGTGAGCTCGGGAAGGGGCGTGACAATTAACTCAATCCAATAAACTAAGATACAAGATTATTTAATATAACTTAAACATGTATGTGGTTGACATACAAGTGGATCATGTTTAAGCAATAACCTAAATTGTCTGTGGTATATAGATTAGGTTGGGTGTCTTATCCTAGTGATACTACAGATATGACTCACTTTGTGATTGTTGCACTAGTTGTAAAATGTTACAAACAATTTGATCCTAATCGTTCATGTAGAGACATGTGAGTGGGGGTATCCTATACAAAGAGTTTGTATAAGACTGGACCGCAAAATGATTAGTCTTTCTTTATAACGCCGTTACTTGAAAAGACTTATATTTTACTAAATTGACCATAGGTAACTTGACCTTAATCCTAATTGAATTGTGAACTCTTGCCTATGAGGACAATCCTTTGATCTATATAGGTGAGAGTGGCCAAATTCACCAGTTGAATAAGCCTACCATTTTGGAAATTCTTTCGAATAGGGAGTTGAGAACACAACTACATAAGATGAAATTCACTTCTTCTCGTCTTAAGGGAAATAGATGAATTTCTCCCTTAAGGGCTGATTTCGGATCTTAAACAATGAGGCATCTTACCCTCTCATTGGCCAGAGAGGGGTCTAATCTATAGTTGGACTATAACTAATTGTTCATTAGAGGGATCAGTGGAACGTAAGGAGTTAGATGTAACTACAAAGGTAAAACGACAATTTAACCTAGCTGTAGTTATGAGCAAATTGTGAAGGGTCAACTTACTGTTGATTGGTTATATCCATGGACATAGAAATATATCTACAGTGTGAAGAGTACAGCTGTCAGTCTACAAGTCCCCTTGCTAACTCATTGAGGATAAAACAAGGAATAACTGTTTTTTAATAATTTGAATTTTTCAAATTATTTAGGGAATTAAAGATGTTGATTATATTAATGTGATTAATATAAAATATAATGTATTTTGATACATTATAGTATATAGTTAATTATAAATATGATTTATAATTAAAACTATATAATATGTGAGAGATAAAAATTTGACTAAGATTCAAATATTATTTATATGAATACAATTTAAATAAATACTTTAGGTTAAAATTAATATGAATAAGATTCATATTAAAACTATAGGTTATAAGGGAGAGTTGCTTTTTAATATGATTAAAATACATAATATATAGTTAATATAATTAAAGGTTGGTTAATTAATTTTATATTATTATTATTATTATATTTTATATAATATTAATTTAATAAATCCCCATTACAGGGGAGTTATTTTTTGGCCTTCACATGGAGGGAATTATGTAATTCTTTCCCCCATCCCTTCTTTACCTGTATTTTGAACAAAGAATTGGAAAGGAACAACAATAGGCATGTTTTTCCAAAAATATATACTCTCAAAGTATTCTCTCATCTTCTCTGTATTCATTTCTCTCTCCCAAAACTCTAAAGAAGTTCCACAACTTCATTACTTTTCGGAGAATAGCAAGGTAACTTCGTGGTGGTGTCTAAAGGTGTTAGAGTAAGAAAACATGCAATGGAAGTAAAACGAATCATTAAACATTCTAATTCATTGATTTTGGCTTTGAATTAAGCATACTCATAAACTAACAAAAGGGTTTCATAACATACCTTTGAAGAACCACTTGAATCACGAATCTCAACTGCAACCTCCTTGATATTAGCTCGTGAACTACCTCAAGACCTTCCCTACTATCCTCTTGGTGCCTTGGATTGAGTTGTGGGATTCAAAAAAAGCTTGGATTAAGGAAATTTAGAGATAAGGTTACTGCATCACCATGGTTGAAGACCTTCTTGAACCTCAAGCTTTTTCAGCAAAAAACTATCAATTGCATATCCGATTCTTAGCCTAATCTTCTTGATTTATTGCATGTCTATCATGTAAACACCATTATTGCATGTATTGCAACTCATGCTTGGATTAATGATTGAAAAATATGATGGAATGTGTGTGAACTACTTGAATGGAAAGTGGAAAAATCCCACTTTTGGGATATTTCATTTTCCATTTCTTTTTCAATTTTGGTTTTCTAATTGATTTCTAAAATCAATTTTTATTTTAAAAAATAAAATATTTATTAATTTTACAAAATTAATTCAAAATTAATTTTCTAATAAAATTAATAATAATTAATTAATTAAATAATTTAATTAATTCTAACTAATTCAATATCAAATATTAAATTAATTTAACACTAATTCCACATCATGAATCCCTATTCATGAATTTAATATTTAAATTAAATTTAAATATTAATTGATTCTCCAATTTCATTTAATTCTAAAATTGAACGCGTAATTATATCACATATAATTACTAATTCCCTTAATTCTAATTTGAACATTTCAAATTAACTTATCACGCTACTCCAAGGTTAATCCAGAGCTAGTAGGGAGACCTCGTAGACCTACAAATCATGAGCTCCAATGATCTGAGATTAATTGGCTAAAATCTTTATATCGAATTAACCCACATTCGTTAACTACTGGATCACTCCACTAAAGCCCAAAGTTGCACTCCCCTCACTGTAGATATATTGTCTCCACTCGATATAACAATGATTAGTAAGTTAACCCTTCACAGGTTGTTCGTAATAACGACTGGGTCAAATGACTATTTTACCCCCCGAGATTACCTCTTGTTCTTTAAGTTCCACCGATCCTCTAATGAACAATTAGTTTATGATTTAATCATCAAACTGAGTCCCTCTCTGGCCAATAAGAGGGTGGAGCCTCTTGTTTAAGACCTGGAGTCAGCATTTAAGGGAACAACCTCTCTATTATCCTGAAAGCGGGTAGGAGCGAATTCTATCATGCACCTTATGTCCCTAGCTATCTACCCGGTCTTACCCCTGAAATTGAGGTTTATTGAGCCAGCGTTGTTGAGTCAACCTTCATCTATGTAAATCTAAGGATAATCCCAAATAAACAGGAGTTCATAGTTAGCTCAGGATTAAGGACAAATTACCTAGGTCATCGCTTTGAAAGAGTCAATCTTAAATAGTAGACAGCGTTATAAAGTAAAAGTGACTTATTTCATGGTTCGATCTTGTGCAAACTCATTGCACAGGACGCCCTCACTCCTCATGTCATGACATGTACTTTACAGCTACAGAGTGGGTCGCATTCGATAGTGTTACCAGAATAAGACACCCAACCTTATTCATATACTATATATCATTTTAACTATTTACTCGAACCTGATCCACTTTTATGTCGCTACATCAAGTTCAAGTACTCATGTAATAGTCAAGAATCTTTTAGTTTATTGGATTTATTTATAAAACGAAATAAACAATTCATATATTCAATAACAACTTATTGAAATTTTAGAATAAGTTTAATTATTTACAAACTACGAGTTTTAGGACATGGAACCCAACAAGAGGTTTGTTATTGCAGTTTCGTGTTCTTTGGAAAAGTTCCAATGTTCATGTTGTGTTGAGTTCGAGGGTTGAAAAGGATTTATGTGAAGAAGAATTTTCTACAAAAGTGAGTAATTTCTATTTCTCTTCCTCTCAAATTAGAAAGCAAGCTTATATGATTAATTTTTATGTTTATCATGCTACAATTCTGTATGTATTTCTCTGTTATTTTCATGGTTTCAAATTGAATTACTATTGCACAATGTTCACACGTTTTCGCAAAGAAATTTTATTTCTTCATGATTGACATACAGATGGCTCATGTTTAAGTAACAACCTAAATCGTCTGTAGTTTATGGGTAAGGTCTGGTACCTTATCTTAGTGACACTACGGATACGACCCACTCTGTAATTGTAACAATAGTTGTAAAGTATTACAAACGATGTGATCTTGATCATTCATGTGAAGATATGTAAGTGGACGTATCTTATACAAAGAGTTTGTATAAGATCGAACTGCAAAATAATTAGTCTCTCTTTATAATGCTATTACTTGAAGAGATTAACATTTTATTAGGATGACCATAGGTGACTTGACCTTAATCCTAAGTAAGTTGTGAACTCATGTCTATGAGGGCGATCATTTGATTTGTATGGGTGAGAGTGGCCAAATTCGCCGACTCAATAAGCCTACCATTTTGGGAATTTGTTCGAGTATGGAGCTAGGAATATAACTACATAATATGGAATTCACTTCTTTTTGTCTTGAGAAAAAGTAGATAAATTTCTCTCTTAAAAGGTTGATTCTGAGTCTTGAACAATGAGGCGCCACATTCTCTCACCGACCAAAGAGGGGTCTAGTTTATAGTTGGACTATAACTAATTGTTCATTAGAGAGATCAGTGGTACTTAAAAAGTTGGATTGTAACTACAACGGTAAAACGGTAATTTGACCCAACTGTAGTTACAAGCAATTTGTGAAGGGTCAACTTATTGTTGATTGGTTAGATCTGTGGACACATAAATATATCTACAATGTGAAGAGTGTAGCTGTCAGTCTTTAGTAGAGTGACCGCCAATTAATGAATATTGATTAATTTAATTAAAGAGTTTAAGTAATTAATCTCGTATCATTGGAGCTTCTAATTTGTAGGTCCATAAGGTCTCATTGCTAGCTCACTAAGGATAAAACAAAGAATAATTGTTCTTTGGAATAATTTGAATTGTTCAAATTATTTAAGGGAATTAAATATTTTAATTACATTAATGTGACTAATATAAAATATAATATATATTGATACATTATAATATATAGTTAATTATAAATATGCTTGAAAATTAAACTACATAATATATGAGAGATAAATATTTGAATAAGATTCAAATATTATTTATATGAACGAGATTCATACAAATATTATAGGTTAAAATTTAATATGAATATGATCCATATTAAAACTATAAGTTACAAAAAAAGGTGTGTATTTTAATGTGATTAAGATGCATATTATATGATTAATTAAGTTAGTTAATTAATCAGTTATATTATATTACATTATATAACTAATTGATAACTCCCCATTACATAGGAGTTATTCTTCAACACGTGGGTAGGAGTTAGAGTAACTCCCTCCTTCTTCCTTTTCATATTTAATCTGTATTGAGAATATAGAAAATAAGTGAGAGTGAAGTGGTTAACGTGAAAACACGGATGAAAACCTATCTGAAAATTCCCTCTCTCAAACGCTCAATAATTTTCCTTCCATTCTCCCAAGAACTCTAAGGAGCCTAAACATCTTTATTCCTTGTCGGAGAATAGAAAGGTTGTTGTGTGGTGGTGTCCTATGTGTTAGAAGAATATTTGTGTTCGTGCAGAGGTGTTCTTCGTGATCTTGGAGATGGAATTCGTGAAGAAGAGAAATTCTACAAGGGTGAGTCTTTTCTTCCTCTTCCTCTTCGTAGAAAAGCATGCTAATAGGTTTTAATATGTTTATCCTGTGAATTTATGTATATGTTATTCTCTGCATTTTGATGTTTTAAAAATTGGTCATCAATTTTCACGCTTCCATAAGGAATTGAATTCCTTTAGGAGCATCGCAGATTCACACGATGGCTGATTTGGAGCTTGTACAAATCACTACCGCCTGTCATCTCTAGTTAGTGGAGTTTGTGATTCCTCACTAGTTATTGGCTGTGACTATCTTCTCTTTGATTCCTTCACAATTTATAAGCGTTATTCTAAATTCTGAATAATTTGCTTTTTTCTTAATTTTTATTTATTTATTTAGTGTTGTTTTTGTTGTGAGCTTGAGGAGCACAATAGAAACACAGATGTCAATAAAATATAATATTAAAATAAATATAATATAATACAATAATAAAATAAATAAATATTAAAATAAATTAAACATAATATATAAATATATGAAATAAATAAATAAAAAAAAGTAAAAAAAATAAAAAAGGATGGATTTCTTCATTATTTAACTTGTTTAAGATCTAGTTCGTATGAGTTAGATAACTAACCTGCATCTTCACAACCAACATATATAATTAGATTTATTAGAATAATAAAATAAATCAGTGTAAACTAATTCTCAAAATAAAACGTACCATATGTTTACCTCTACTCAATATCCTCCTTTTTGGAGGAATATCATATATATGTAACAAAATTACTGAAAAAATACTACAAAGTGTCGTGTATTAAACTATTCAAGCAATATCAGTGCACTTATTTCTCAAAAATTTATAGTTCTTCCAGGACCTAACATTCTTCATCATCTTCCTGAGATCATGTATATATTCATTTTTCATATTGAGTGAATGAACCCACCAAGGAGTATTCAATTGATGTACACAATCCACAAAAGGTATTTAATGTATAAATTGATGCAATTCCATTTGCTCTATGCTTTATTTGTAAGCTAAATCAAAATTTATCATCTCAATTTCTTTTTTTCCAGAAATTTCTATTGTCTTTGAAATCTTTTTAGGAGTTTTTGCTCAAATCATCAACATATAATATAATCTCAAGTTGTGATTTTTTTATAAAAAGATGGACAAATGGGGTTATTTTTGTATTCTCATACCAACAAATATTGAATAAAGATGATTATATCACATTCGTCAAAGAAATTTTATAGATATTTATATTGATATAGTATCTATCATATATAATTATATATATATATAATATATATATGATTCTCTAATATTTGAATTATAAGATTATGGTACCTTTAATTCTTCAGGAATTTTTATAAATAAATATTATTATTAAGAGATTCGTATAATTGTGGTATGACTGCATCCATAAGAAGTATATTAAACTTTTTATACACAATCAAATAAATTAGATATCTCATGGTATTGTATATTGATCATTAGAGAATATGTTTTCTCATAATTAATACCAGCCAATTGAGAGAATTGAGATCTATCTCGCTTTGTATCTTGTGACTTCGCTCAATTTGTTTTACAAATACTCCACTAATATCCCACATGTTTGACATTCTTTGATGTCTAGACTACTACTCCTCACAATTTGAAAAATGAGTTTATTTATATTGGATTATTTCTTTCCACATAAGTCATTCTTTTCTATGTCAATATTTTTCATACTCACTTTCATAAATAATGTCGTGAGTAACATTGTATGAAAAAATGCCTATTTGTAAGTTACCCTAAAGGAACGAGAGGTGGTTACTTTTATGATCCTAAGGATAATAAGGTGTTTGGTGTTAACAGACGCTACCTTTTTAGAAGAAGACCACATAAAGGAGCTCTAAATTTATTAATACCATAAAATATCTAAATGGTCCACTTGGTGGGTTAATAGTGTTAGGGTTGATGCCCTAAATCTCATGTTTAAATGATAACCTAAATGGTCTGTAGTAGATGGATAAGGTTGGGTACCTTATCTTGGTGACACTACAAATACGACTTGTTTTGTAGATGTTACCATTGTTTTAAGTGCTATAAATGATCTGACTCTGATCGTTCATGTAGAGACATGTGAGCGGGGGTATTCTATACAAAGGAGTTTGTATAAGACCGAACCACGAAACGAATAGTCTCATTATATAACACCGTTAATAATAGAAACTTACATTTCACCAGGATAACCATAGGTGACATGACCTGAATCCTGAGTGAGTAGCCTATGAAAGTAGTCCTTTGATTTGTATAGGTGAGAGTGACCAATTCGCGGACTCAATAAACCTACCATTTTGGGGATTCATCTGATTTGGGAGCTGGGACACAACTACACAAGATGGAATTCACTCATTCTCTAACATCTGGGTAGGTAGATAAATTGCTCCCTTAAGGGTTAATGCTAGGGCTTGAAAAATGTGGTACCACACCCTTTCTTGGGCCGATAGAGGTTTGGTCATAGTTGGACTATGACTTATTGTTCATTAGAGGGATAAGTGGTAGTTAGGTGTAACTATAGAGGCAAAACGGTAATTTTGGCCCCATTATACTTATGAGCAATTTGTGAAGGGTCATCACTGTTGACTAGATATATCTAATAGACACATAAATATATCTCTAGTGCGAAGAGTGCAGTTGTCGGTCTTTGGTGGAGTGACAGAAGTTAATGGATGTTAAATAATTAATTAAACTAATTTAATTAAAAGAGTTTAATTAATTATTTAAGTACCATTGGAGTTTGCAGGTCCATAAGGTTCCCTCTGTAGCTCAACATAAATTATTGGGAATTAATTTTTTATTAATTTGAATTGTTCAAATTAACCGGGAGAATTAATTATATGTGATAATTAATTTAACTTAATTATATATGCTATAATTAATATAATGTATTTGATACATTATACAAAGTTTATTTGAAAAGAAATAAATATTTGAATATGATTCAAATATTAATTATGTGAACTGGATTCACATAATTGAATTTAGTATAAATGAGATTTATATTAAATAATATGTATTGATGAGAGAATTAAAATTATAGATTATATTATATTTTATGTGTGTATATATATATATATATATATATATANAATTTAAAGGGAGGAAAATAACTTCCCTCCTCTTAATTCTCTCTTAATCTCACATAAAGAGTGGGTAGTCGAAGGGGGTGATTCTTCTTCTTCAAATTAAAATTAATTTAATTTAATTTTTAATTTAAATTTAAAGGGAGGAAAATAACTTCCCTCCTCTTAATTCTCTCTTAATCTCACATAAAGAGTGGGTAGTCGAAGGGGGTGATTCTTCTTCTTCAATTTACAGTATTTAGTGGAGATCTCATAAAAAAAATCCTATAGATTCTCTTTTTCTCCTCTAAATCTCTCTTCCAAAATCTCAGAGCCTACACCTCCTGAGAAATCCTCATCTTAAGAGAATACAAAGGAAACTTCTTGTGGTGGTGCCCCTTGGTTTTACCGTTCATGGTTTATTGTTTGTGATTCTTTTAGAGAAGAGATTTCGTGAAGACTGTGAGTTCTTCAAGGGTAAGTTTTTCCTAACCCTAATTTCCTTTTTTTCCCTCTCTAGCATGTTGTATAATTTTTTTAGATTTTGCATATTTTTGTTCTATAAAATTTTTGTTATATGAAAATGAAAAATTGGGACGATACCCGCTTCCGCAATGGACTTCACCGTTCCTTCAAATAGGTACACATATATCATGAATTCGATTTAAAAATGTAGGGGATTCAATTCCCACTTTAGCTAGTGATGATCTAATTATCAATTTTTCATGAGAGCAAGCATCACATGATAATGTATTAGATTAAAGAATCTTCTGGTTCTTTAATGGGTGTCCATTTTAATTCTCAATAATTCTTCTCATTATTATAGACCCTGGATGATCTAATATGTCATGCCAAATTGTAAATATGTCTGGATTCATGAACTTCAGATTCATTGTTGCATGTGTTTCAATTACTTGTATATGAGTATATAATCTAGAAAATAAAACAGACAATTCTTCCAATATACGTTTTTCATGAGATAGTAGGTATGATATAAAGATTCTCCATATTATTCTTTCTATCGGTCTTAATATGATAACCATTGCAACGTGTATCTTTAAAATTAAGTAGATTTCTCTTTGATTGACTAGAAAACAATGCATCATCAATTATAAATTATGTTCCTCTAGGCAAAATGGTATTTGTTTTTCCAAAGCCTTCAATCAGGTTTGCAGAACTTGATATTATATTGACTTTTGTTTCTAGCATTTTCAATTTGAAAAAATATTCTCTATTTTCTAGTATTGTATGTGTAATTAAACTATCTGCTAGACATAGATTTTCTTACTCATTTTTTAGTCACTCAACATATAAAAATGATCTTGGTTGCTTTATTAAAAAAAATTACAATAAGAAAAACAACACTTGAAATTTAAAAAATTTAATATTAACTAAGGAAAAAACATGAAAATAAAAAAAAAAACGAACAACATTAATACTAAATATTTAGTAGAGATCTTATAAAAAAAATCCTATCGACTCTCCTTTTCTCCTTTGAATCTATCTTCTAAAATCTCAGAGCCCACATCTCCTGAGAAATTCTCATCATAAGAAAATACAGAGATAACTTCTTGTGGTGGTGTCCCTTGGTTTTACCGTTTGTAGTTTATTGTTCGTGATCCTTTTGGAGAGGGGATTTCGTGAAGGCAGTGAGTTTTTCAAGGGTAAGTTTTTCCTAACTCTAATTTCTTTTTTTCTCTTTCTATCATGCCTAAATTTTCTGAGATTTTTTGTAATTTTTTTTGTTAAATTTTTGTTCTTTGAAAATTAAAAATTGGGACGATCCGCGTTTCTGCAATGGAACTTCACTGTTCTTTCAATTGGTATCAGAGATAGGTTTTGGTCCCAATTTTTTTTTTTTTTAATTTTCCATAATGTATTTACAATCTATAGTGGGTTGCATTATGTAAATTGATTCATATGATGAATGGATTTTTTTTTTGTTTGCAATTATTGGATTTTTTTCGTGATTGGATCATAGTTTTACAACTTTATTTTACAAATTTGGTTTGTAAAGACTTTTTGTTTTTTTGGCATAAATTGTTGTAGAGTTTATAATTCTTTAGTTTTGAGTCGCTCGTGATAGGATTTCCCAAACTCCAAATATTGATAGGATTACTTTAGTTTTTGTTCCAATCGATTTTTTCCTACGGTTGACTCATTCGGGCGGAACTATAGAATCTAAAATAAGGGGCTACACTTATAAAAAAATGTTAAGTGAGTTAATAGTTTATGGACCAAACAACAGTGACAAATATTTACAGTAACAAGGAGTTGTTCGTATATTCCCTTTCAATGAAGAGGTACCTAATCACCTTATGGTGACTTTTACCATGCATCACTGAAACATCATTACAAATAGATGTCACATGGGGTGCATTAAATTATTTCACTAAATTTGATTGGTTTTTCTAATGGGTAATACTAGAATACTAATATAAATAATTTGTATGTTTCAACAATTTTTCATTATGACTTCTGCGACACTAAATTTACTCGCCACCGACAAACTTATCGGTGAAAATTACACTACATGGAAAAACACAATCAACACGATTTTAATCATTGATGACCTAAGATTTGTCCTTATGGAGGATTGTCCTTCTATTCCTGCTCAAAATTCATCTCGAAACGTTCTGCAGGCATACGAATGTTGGATATGGGCAAATGGAAAGGCCCGAGCATACATTTTGGCAAGCCTTTCTAAAGTCTTGGCCAAGAAACATAAGCCTATGATCACTGCCCATGAGATCATGTTGTCTCTGTGGGGAATGTTCGGACAAGAGGCATGGCACTCTGAAAAACATCTTCAATGCCCATGTGCAAGAGTGGGCATCTATTAGAGAACATGTTCTCAACATGATGATCCACTTCAATGTAGCGGAGATAAATGGGTCTGTCATCGATGAAGCCAGTTAGCTTCATCCTGGAATCTTTACCTGTAAGTTTCCTGCAGTTCTGTAGTAATGTTGTTGTGAACAAGATTGACTACAACTTGACCACCTTGCTCAATGAGCTATAGACATTCCAATCCTTGATGAAATCCAAGGAACGGAAGGATGGGACAAATATTGTTTCATCCTCTAAAAAGTTCTACAAAGGCTCGACCTATGGAACTAAGTTTGTGCCTTCTTTTTCTGACACCAAAAAGTGGAGAAAAAAAAAAAGAAAGAAAAAGGTGGAAAGGGGAAAGTTAACCCACCAGTTGTTGTCTAGAAGGGTAAGAAGGCTAAGGCTGCAAACGGAATTTGTTTCCATTGCAACCATAAGGGACACTGGAAAAGAATTTGTCCCAAAACTTGGCAGAAAAGTAGAAGGCCAAGCAAGGTAAATATTATTTACTTGTTTTGGAGACTTGTTTAATAGAGAATGATGATTCAGCCTGGATAATAGATTATGGCGCCACTAACTATGTTTGTTCTTCATTTCAGGGAATTAATTCCTAGCGGAAACTGAAGGGGGGAGATGATGATGCATGTTGGAACTGGGCACGCCATCTCAACTATGGTAGTGGGAGGACTCCGGCTTACTTTACAAAATAGATATATTTTATTAGAAAATGTATTTGTTGTTCTTGATTTAAAGAGGAACTTAATTTCTGTAAAGTGTTTGATTGAATAAAAATATTAGGTACGTTTTTCTATGAGTAAAGTGTTTATTTCTAAGAATGGTATAGAACTTTGTTTTGCTAAGCTGGAAGATAATTTGTATATGCTAAGACCGTTAGCGACTAAAACCCTCCTAAATACTGAAATGTCTAAAACTGTGATAACTCATAAAAAAGACTTAAAATTTCTCCTAAGGAAAATGTCAATCTTTGGCACCTAAGATTAGGACACATAAATTTCAATAGGATTGAGAGACTAGTAAAAAATGGACATCTAAGCTAGTTAGAATTCTTTTTTTTTTACTTGTGTGTGAGTCATGCCTTAAAGGCAAAATAACTAAAAGATATTTTACTGGAAAATGTCACAAAGCCAAAAAACCCTTAGAACTTGTACATTCAGACATCTGTGGTTCGATGAATGTTAAGACAAGAGGAGGGTTTGAATATTTCATCACTTTTACTGATGATTATCTATGCATGGGTATGTTTATTTAATGCAACATAAGTATGAAACCCTTGAAAAGTTTAAGGAGTACAAGGCTGAAGTTGAAAATGCATTAAATAAAACCATTAAAACATTTTGATCTGATCGACGTGGAGAATATTTGGATATAAAATTCCAAGACTATTTGATAGAACATGAAATTGCATCCCAACTCTCGACACCTGATACACCTCAGTAGAATGATGTATCAGAAATAAGAAATCGAACCTTATTAGACATGGTTCAGTCTATGATGAGTTATGCTTCCCTACCAGACTTGTTTTGGTGTTATGCAGTACAAACTGTAGCTTACATTTTGAATTACGTCCATCAAAAAGTGTTACTGGAACACCTTTAAAATTATGGAATGGTCGTAAAGGTAGTTTTTGTCATTCAGGATCTAAGGTTGCCCAGTATATGTGTTTGAGGCAAATCTTAAGAAATTGAAAATGAAGGAAATCGGAAACGAGATTTTCATGAGCAACGGAAGCAAGACTATTCCAAATTACAATCATGAATCAACAAATTGTTTACAGTCGGCTTCAAACAAACGGTTATGCGATTCATACAGAAATTACAGCATGTAAAATACAAAGGAACAGAGATTATAACTCTAAACACATAGGCAGAAGCGTCTCCACGCTCCGTTGCGAATGAATGCTGGAATAACAATAGCCTCGAATGCCCAATCTACACGACCGCAACACCGCACAAACATAGTACGAACATTTCGCGCTCGTCCTCAGCGATCTTCTCGATCACGATCTCCTTCGCAACAAGAATGGCCTCCACAACACCACGAATGGCCTCCAGAAAACCTCGACAGTGTCGAGTTGGGTCTGACACCACCAACAAGGTGACATTGGTATTCTCGGTGTGAGAACCCAGAGGGTGGGCTCTATTCGGACTTGGTATGAAGCAGACGAAGGGAGGAAACAATGATCGCGTACACGACTGGGTAAGTGGCAGAAGTCAGAGACCTATCGTATAAGTCGATGCCCAATCGTTTAGATAAAACTATGCGATCGTCTAACAAAAGCTATGCGATCGTTTAGCTCTATCGTTTAGCTTGGTATGTCGCCTACAGACTCTACACGATCGTTTACTTTAGAACAGCAACGATCGTCTAGCAAAGCTATGTGATCGTTTAGTAAACACTACACGATCGTTTAGTTCGCACCTGCACGATCGGTTAGCTTGTCCAGCCGTTGTTTAGTAAATCTGTATTTACTTGACGACCACCGTGAGTTTCTTTTCGCTAGAGAGAAAACTCAATATCTTTTTCAAACTTTTGTAAAAACTCTTTTCAAAATAGGAAACCACTTTTCTTTTAAACTCACGGTTACCATGATCCAATAACCACTCACTACTTTGGTTATTTAAAAGAAAAAGTATTAATTATTTAATAATTAATACTATTATAAACATAAATTATAACAAACTTATCATACTATATTTATAACCTATAGTTTTAATATTCCATCTCATGAAACATATAAACCATAGTTTTTTTTTCTATTCTATGGTACTTAATGTAAATCTCATTTACATCAATCCTCCACTAGATGTATCTTATACATCATACCGATTATATCATATATAATCAAAATACCTCTTGTCAATTTGAACATTTTAAATCAACACCAAGAACTGATCCTCAACAGAATCCAAGCTACCAAGGGGACCTCGTGGACTTGTAGATCTGAAGCTCCAACGGTACGTGAATAACTGACTAAACTCTTTAGTCACGGGATCCACCATCCGTTAGCTGCCAGACACTCCACTAAAGACCGACAGCTAAACTCTTCTCACTACAGATATATTATGTGTCCATCTTAACCAATCAGCAGTGCGTCGACACTTCACAGATCACTCGTAAGTACAGGTGGGCCAATAAACGTTATGCCCAGTAGTTACATCTGTCTTCTTAAGTACCATTGATCCCTCTAATGAACATAAGTCATAGTCCTACTATGACTGAGTCTTCTCTTCCAAAAAGAAGCTGTGGCCACTATGTTCAGGCCCCGAAATTAGCCCTTAAGGGAGCAATCTCTCTACTTATCCCTGCTTCGGGAAAGGAGTGAATTCCATCTTGTGGATTGAGTTCCCAGCTCCCAGATCAGACAAGTCCCCAAAAAGGTAGGTATGTTGAGTTGACAATCTGGTCACTCTCACCCATACTAATCAAAGGACCGCCTCAAAGGCAGGAGTTCACAAAACACTCAGGACTGAGGTCGTGTCACCTATGGTCGTTTAAGTGAGATGCAAGTCTCTAGTATCAACGGCGTTATATACAGAGTCTAGTCATCTCGTGGTCCAGGTCTTTACAAACTCTTTGTATAGGATACCCTCGCTTCACGTCTTCACATGAATGGTCAGGATCTACCATCTGTAGTAGTTTACAACACTTGCAAACCTCTACAAAGTGGGTCGTATCCATAGTGTCATCAGGGTCAGGTATCCCACCTTAATCCTTATACTACAGATCGATTTAGGTTATCACTTAAGGCATGATCCACTTGTATATCACATATACATACTTAGATTCACATAAGATAACCAAGGAGCTTTGTTTATTGGATATGAGTAAATGTCAGAATTAAATAACACTTATTTTATTCATTGAACAATCTGTATCTTTACAAAACAACGAGACTCCGGGAGAATTAGGACACCAATTCTAATAGAAAGCTCGTTTAAAATTGTGCCTATTTGTAGGTTACCATAAAGGAACGAGAGGTGGTTGCTTTTACGATCCTAAGGGTAATTGATAACTTGTCTACAAGTTATTTATACTATTTTATTTAGATATTGCGGCCAAAAGAGAGGAAAGTTACGTCAATTGTATGGAAATTAGCTAAGAAATACAATAATTATAAATTATCGTCAATACACCCATTAACACTATTGCGATGGTAGACAAGAATATTTCAAGTCTGTTTTGCAGGAAATCCAGTCATCGTATGCGTTCATGGCTCAAGAGAGAAAGATTAACGCATCTACATCGCATTGCGCCCATCATTCAAGAATGACAAGACGATCAACACAATGACGACGCATGCGACAATCGATCCAGAGCTGAACTTCAACCGCATGTGGTAATAAAAAACAACATCGCATGTGGGCACACGATCGAAGATGCAAATGAGCGACGCAATCACGGAGGATTTTGACACGTGTACAACTAACAGTTGTGCATTTTCGACGGACTGATTACATAACAGAAGGAATATTTATTCCACCATTCTCGGAATTTCCATAACAATAAAGTGGGGACCACAAGTTAGAGAGTCAAAGCTTTCATCTATAAATACCCTCAAAGAATTCATTGAAAAGATATACTTGATATGCGGGATAATTGATACGAGGCTATTGAGAGAGAGGCTGATTTGAGTGCTAATCGGAGAAGATTCGGGAAGAAAAGAGATAAGGCCGAGAGGTGAGTCTCAGGGCGAATCGTTCCAAATCCCCGCCGTGAAGCTCTGTACCTAGATCAACTCTATCGGTTAAGCAAGCCTGAGAGGGAAGCTCATCCTTCCATTCACTCCATCTACGTCGGCAAGCAATCTCTCCATCCAGATCGATGTCAAGACATTGGCACTCTTATGTATCTGTTCTAACTCTTATTCATCAATTGTACTTCATCTTCTTAGTCTAAATCATTCACAACCATGTATCAGACGCTTGATTTTATAATTAAATATCATGATTACTTTCATTTCCACATTTCTGTCTATTTCCGTTCCTCCATTAATTGCTTTATCCACGATGTTTTCTTAATCCCGTAGTGATTAATATGAATTAAACAAGTAACTTAATCTGTTCTAAAGAGATAAAGATGTTTAGCTAAAACATGCTAGACGACATCTTCACCTGTGAGAGCAGAAGTGAAAATGCCATTCTGATCTGTCGAGAGAAGGTTAGAAGAATGTGTTAACTAAAGCAAGAAATACTTCCAGAGATGGAAGCAACCTTGCGTTCACTACATTCGTCCCTGTTTCATAATAAAGATGTGGGAACCGCGGCCGATCACGGAGAGGTGTACGCCAAGGGAAAGCGGAACCGTACTTATATCTTTAACGCAATTAAGAAACTTACGATGTTTATATTAATTATCCTTTCTCTTTCTATTTCGCACATAAGCCTTGCCACCGCATAACACAATCTTTGTATAATTTTCATAATTAGTCTCAACCTCGATATCTTGTATCATGTATCATCATAGCTTAGGTTTATTTTATCGCACTTTACTTTTATCATAATTTACTTTATTATCACATTTTTATCGCTTATTTTTACTTTATTGCACAATTTACTTTATCGCATGTACAAACCACACTTTTATTAAATTGAAAAACCCCTGGTCGCATATATCACAAACGTAACAAAATCAACCTAAAACAATCCCTGTGTTTGACCTCGGACCACACCGAGAAACTTACGGTGGAATAATACTTGGTTCCAACGCAAGGAAACTTGTGACAACGCACAACATACTACAAGAACATTCATTAATAACGCATACATCTAGAAGTAGTATCGCATATCATCGCAATCATCCATGCGTTGCATGACATAAGAAGATAAATTTTATTCATTCATATTCATATATGTCAATAAGTTTATGGCATCATCGCAAATTATGTCACATCAAGTTTATGGTGCCGTTGCCGGGGAACTGGTAATGGGAACATGGACTTGTAGCTTAGATTAAAATTATGTCACAACAAGTTTATGCCAGTGCCCAGCCATTGTTGTTCCAGAGGTAGTAAGGGACTTCTACCATGGACGGCTACATGGCACCAAGGATGTGGTGACCATAAAAGGGCAAATGGTGTCTTTCAGCGCAAGGGACATCAATGAATTATACCAAATGAAGGATAACCCGGATGCACCGGGCAACAAAATCATTGATGATCCCACGGAAGAGCAGACGGAAGATGCGCTGCGAGTATTAACGCAACCGGGCACTAAGTGGTCGGTTTCTTTAAAAGGCATCAAGACCCTAGCATCCAAAACTATGCTTCCGGAGGCACGGCTTTGGGTTTACTTGGTTAAACGGCGGCTGATCCCAACTTCCCATGACAAGACAATTTCAAGTGATCGAGTTATGGCCGCATATTGCATTGCGCGCGACATTCCAATTGATGTAGGCCAGTTGATCGCAAGACAAATCAGGGGTTTTGTGGGGTACATAAGCTGTCTCTTATACACATCTAGATGTGTATAAGAGACAGCCGCATACTCAGCAGCCCCATCCTCACCTTCAACATCATCACCGCAACATTCCCTTCCACTGCCGCATGTTGATGACCCACACGATTTGGGTGAAGGAATCTCTGCCCAACCTCAAAACGTTGCTGGCGAGACATCGCGGGCACAACACAATATCGCCTCCTTAGCTGTTGAGTTAGCAGAAATGCGGTCCCTCTTCTCCCAACAACAAAAACTCTTCGCTCAACAATAAGCCTTCTTCAACTAGAAACTTGATATGGTAATGAATCAATTCGATGATATACAATGCAGTGCTGCTACGTCAAGAGAGGTGTTGATTAATATTTAGCGTAACATTTATACAATCCATTGCCATCAAAGACAGCTTGCGGAGCGCAACCATGAGTACTTTAATTTTCCAACAACATATCTTCATGGTCCCATGGTGCCTTCGCATCTCAGGTAGCGTCTGATGTTTGAAGAGACTCCACCCCTACCGCATCAGAACCCTCCTCCAGACCCTTCTGCTCCTCAACAATAATCTTTACATTTTTATGCGGCCATTGTGTATTTTTATTCAATTCATTATTTTTCTAAGTTAACGAAATGATTCTTTATATAGGCCAAAATTTTTGTATTGCATTAATTTGTATACTTAGTTAATTTTCAATGCAACTAAGTAACAATTCTATCTTTGTGCATGTGCCTTCTTCTTTATCATCCTTTGTCAACTTTGCGATATTCTTAATCTTTCTTTTTGTGTTATTCATTGTGCTGCCATGATGTATAATATGCTTACACTTAGAAACATGTCCCATACTTTGTACTTTCTAACTAACACTTAGTTAATTCGTAGCTTAGCAATGTTTTACCTTTTATTTTTCAAAGTTCTGCTCAAACCTTCTTTTTGAAATTTTATCTAAGTGTTTGTCTATTCTGTCCAAATAACGCAATGAGGACCTTGCGCATCTCTAAATTTGGGGGTGGGAAAGGTCTGAGCAGATGAGATCAAGATTATGCGGTCTTTAAGAAAATGCGTTCAATTTCCAAAAAAAAAAAAATCATGTCAACTCCAATGTCAGCGCAAGGGAAAACTTCAAACAATTACCAACCTGATAAAGTTAGTTGTGAAAGGAACCTGCTCGTAGTTAAATGTTCGCATGACACCCGTGGGAATAAGCCAAAATGAAGGTGGGTTTCCAATAACAACGCAATATGAAAAGAGACAAAAAATACAAAAGAAAAATAAAAGAATGCAAGAGACAACTCCTTTGAAATTCATGAGTTAAAGATGAGATTGGCACACAACCGAAGTTGGATGTTCGCATGACACCCGTGGAAACAAGCCAAAACGAAGAGTGTAATCATGATCATCAATCTCTAATAAATGACGCAAAGTTTGACCACCGCATACGGACGCATCAAGTTGTTTTGACAAGAAGAGGTAAACATTCTTTTTAAAACTAGAAAAGCATTTTTTAGCAGAAATTTGTAGTATAGAAGAATAAAGTAAGGCTTTGTTAGGAATTAGCAAGGATAGAAGGAAATTGCGTTGTTAAGTAATGTGCCTAAGTGGAGCATTTGGAGCAACCAATCGACGCAAAAAATTAGGATAGGAACTGAGCATTTTTGCCTTAGTAGAAGATATGCGTGAGGACAAGCATATATCTAAATTTAAGGGTGTGATAACTTGTAGAAATACAAATTATTTATACTGCTTTATTTAGATATTGCGGCCAAAAGAGAGGAAAGTTGCGTCAATTGTATGGAAATTAGCTAAGAAATACAATAATTATAAATTGTCGTCAATACACCCACTAATACCATTGCGATGGTAGAAAAGAATAATAAGGTGTTTGTGTTGTGAAACGCTACCTTTTTAGAAGAGGGCCACATAAAGGAGCCTTAAATCTATTAATACCATAAAATATCTAAATGGTCCAGTTGGTGGATTATAGTGTTGGGGTTGATGTCCTAAATCTCGTGGGTCCTGTAGTTTGTGATTGTAATGTACAAACAATTTTATTTATTTAATAAAATATGAGATATTTTATTCACATTTAGTAGCATTAACCCACAAACTAATAAACTAACATCCAATGTCATCTTCTGTACCTTAAACGTGTATGTAGAGATATACAAACGGATCATGTTTAAGTGATAACCTAAATGATCTATAATAGATGGATAAAGTTGGGTATCTTATCCTTGTGACACTACGAATACGACATGCTTTGTAGATGTTATAATTGTTGTAAAGTGCTACAAATAATCTAATTCTGGTCATTCACGTAGACACATGTGAGCAGGATATTCTATACAAAAGAATTTGTATAAAACCAAACCACAAAATGAATAGTCTCATTATATAACACCGTTAATAATAGACACTTAACATTTCACCAAGATGACCATAGGTGACATGACTTGAATCTTGAGTGAGTTGTGAACTCCTGCTTATGAAGGCTGTTCTTTGATTTGTATGGGTGAGAGTGGCTAGTTCGCCATTCGCCGACTCAATAAGGTTACTATTTTGAGAATTCGTCTGATTGGAGAGCCGGGAACACAACTACACGAGATAGAATTCACTTCTTCCCTAACATCTAGGTAAGTGGATAAATTGTTCTCTTAAGGGTTGATTTCAGAGCTTGAAAAATATGGCGCCACACCCTTTCTTGCCCGAGAAGGGTTTGGTCATAGTTGGACTATGACTTATTGTTCATTAGAGGGATTAGTGATACTTAAGGAGTTAGATGTAACTACAGGGGAAGTAGTAATTTTGGCCCAGTTGTACTTATGAGAAATTTGTAAAGGGTCATCATATTGTTGATTATATTTAATGGACACAAAAATATATCTGTAGTGCAAAGAGTATAGTTGTCAGTCTTTAGTGGAGTGACCGACAGTTAATGGATGTTGAATAATTTAATTAAAGAAGTTTAATTAATTATTCAAGTACGATTGGAGCTTCAATGTACATGTCCATAAGGTCCCATCTGTAGCTCGGGAATTATTGGGAATTAATTTTTGATCAATTTGATTTGTTCAAATTAATTGGGGGAATTAATTATATGTGATATAACTAATTTAACTTAATTATATATGATATAATTAATATAATGTATCTGATACATTATACAAAGTTTATTTGAGAGGAAATAAATATTTGAATATGATTCAAATATTAATTATGTGAATTGGATTCACATAATTGAATTTAGTATAAATGAGATTTATATTAAATACTATGTATTGATGAAAGAATTAAAACTATAGGTTATATTGTATTTGATGCAATATAAATCTATAGGTTATGTGTTATATATGATATAACATATATATATATATATATATTATTTATTTAAATTTAAATTAATTTAATTTAATTTTTAATTTAAATTTAAAGGGAGGGAAACTTCCCTCCCCTTAATTCTCTCTTAATCTCACGTAAAGAGTGGATAGTCGAAGGGGGTGATTCTTCTTCTTCTTCAGTTTACAATATTTAGTGGAGATCTCAGGAAAAAAATCCTACAAACTCTTTTTTTCTCCTCTAAATCTCTCTTCCAAAATCTTAGAGCCCACATCTCCTAAGAAATTCTCATCCTAAGAGAATATAAAAGTAACTTCTTGTGGTGATGCCCCTTGGTTTTACTGTTCGTGGTTTATTGTTCGTGATCCTTTTAGAGAAGGGATTTCGTGAAGACTGTGAGTTCTTCAAGGGTAAGTTTTTCCTAACCCTAATTTTCTTTTTTCCCTCTCTAGCATGTTGTATAATTTTTTTAGATTTTGCATATTTTTGTTCTGTAAAACTTTTGTTCTATGAAAATGAAAAATTGGGACGATACGTGCTTCCACAATGGACTTTACCATTCCTTCAAATAGGTGCACATATATCATGAATTTGTTTGAAAAATGTAGGGGATTCAATTCCTACTTTAGCTAATGATGATCTAATTGTCAATTTTCCTTGAAAACAAGCATCACATGATAATGCATTAGATTAAAGAATCTTCTGGCTCTTCAATGGGTGTCCATTTGAATTCTCAATAATTCTTCTCATTATTATAGATCCTAGATGATCTAATCTATCATGCCAAATTGTAAATATGTCTGGATTCATGAACTTCAGATTCATTATTGCATATGTTTCAATTACTCGTATATGAGTATATAATCTAGAAGATAAAGCAGACAATTCTTCCAATATACGTTTTTCATGAGACAGTAGGTATGATATAAAAATACTCCATATTATTCTTTCTATTAGTCTCAATAGGATAACTATTGCAACGTATATCTTTAAAACTAAGTAGATTTCTCTTTGATTGACTAGAATACAATGCATTGTCAATTATAAATTTTGTTCTTCTAGACAAAATGGTATTTGCTTTTCCAAAGCCTTCAATTAGATTTGCAGAGCCTAATATCATATTGACTTTTGCTTCTAGCATTTTCAGCTGGAAAAATATTCTCTATTTGTAAGTATTGTATATGTAATTGCACTGTTTGCGAGACATAGATTTTCTTTACTCATTTTTTAGTCACTCAATATATGAAAATGATCTTGGTTTCTTTATTAAAAAAATAATTACAATAAGAAAAAAAACACTTGAAATATACAAAATTTAATATTAACCAAGGAAAAAAACATAAAAATATAAAAAACGAACAACATTAATACTAAATATTCTCAAAATTAAAAGAATGCTTGTTATGCCATCAATTGTGCCAATTTTCTCTTCAGGAGATTTGAAAAAATGTGTCACATCCAAATCTGTTAAATTGGATGGGTAAAATATTTCATTATCCTGGTATTCAAAATTTGCTTCCACATTCCCCTTTTTCCTTTAGGAAGACTTGATAGAGATCAACTAAGTGTTTTGACGTACGACAGGTACGTGACCACTGGCCAGTCATTCCACATTAAAAACATTTATTTTCAATACATTTTGAACTCTTATCTTATGAAGTTTTTCCTTTGTGATCATCATTTTGTGTGGTTCTTTTGAAATTTGAATGATTAGAAGGACCACCATGAAAATAATTATTATTTCTTCCTCTGCCATGGTCACGACCTCGACCGTGACCACGATCACAACCACGATTATTAACATTCACAACATTCACTTTAGGGAATGATGTTGTTCTAGTTGGTCGAGATTCATGATTTTTCATTAATATCTTGTTTTTTCGGCCAATAAAAGACATGAAATTAGTTCAGGATACTATCTAAAACCTTTCTCTCGATGTTGCTACTGTAGGAGCATATCCGAAATGTAGAGAAATGTCTTCTCCAATATATTGATTTAAAATTTTGGAGCCTCTAGTGCATCCATTTATGACGAGCTTTATGAAGAATAATTGTTTTCCGATGATTACATTTTTATGGCATCCACGTGTGTTTTAGCATTAAGCACTAATGACAAATAACTATTATCATTAATATCAAATAATACAAATTCTTATTTTATAATATTTTCATATTGACACTATTACAAAATATTATATTTATATTAGAAATTTAATATATATCAAATATGTAAAACAACATTTAATTTATTAATTATAGCAAAGAGAGAAAAAACCGACATACTTTTAGGACCTACCTTTAACGAGAAAAAGAATAGAAGCTTGTGTTGATAACATGATGTGAACTTGAGGAGCATAACAAGAACACGAATACCAATAAAATATTGTATTAAAATAAATATAATATAACATAATAATAAAATAAGTAAATATTAAAATAAAATAAATATAATATATAAATATATAAAATAAATAAATAACAAAAGTAAATAAAATAAAAAGGATGAATTTCTCCACTCTCTCCAATCTAATGTGAGACACATAGACAACATTTTGAAAAATGAGGACATGACGGATGGTCAATAAACCCTAAACCTGAGCATCTAATGAGCATCTATCATCATAATATCTATAATAATTTTTTGTTTGGAGGTACCTAGTTTGTCTTAACTATATTAAGGAAGCTCATTGAAGATTCAAGCCCAATGTGTTGAAATCCTAGCCCATTATCCAGCATTCTACATAAACCAAAGCTTTGAAGCATTTCTATTTGTGTCTGTTAAATCTTCTGTAACAGCCAATTAGGTTACTATAAATACTTCTCCAATCTCTGTATTTTGATTAAGAGAGAATAATAAAAGTTTCTCCATTTTCTTAACATTGTGATGCTATCAAGAAAAGGCTTCAGACGAGGTATGTTTACTACCAAATGTTTTCATTAACTTTCCTCTTGTTTCAGTTTTATTAACCCTTCAAGCTCATCGAATCCATCTTTTTGTCAAAATATACACTTAAAATTGAGCCTATATAAGTTATCTTATTATGTCCTTCTCTCTATCAAATTTATTTTAATTATTTTAGAAAAAATTTCACCGATAGAAAAAATGTCAAACTGTTAATAGAAATAGTAAAAAACAAAAGATAGATACTGGTAGATTTCTATCAGCCTATAATATTAAATTTTACTATTTTGTGTAAATAGTTTTCCTTATTTTTCTATTTTTAAAAATTTCTAAAAAAAATTATTTATCTACCTATTTTGATAATATATTTCTTAAATTATAGATTTCATGTCAAATATTTAAATTTTAAATTCAAATATAATTACGTTGATTAAAAAATCTTACTAACATTAAAGATTATACCTCAAAAATCATTTATTACATAATTACTTCATTTCAATTATACGTTACAAACATTATGTCATAAACAAAACGTGTCTTGCAATTAGTATCGACTAAATTGTACCAATGATCGCACTAAGATAAAATTGTACCAGTGATATCAATCAGCAACTATCATTAACTTTTTACAATGAAATAAAATATTTAAATATGTCATTAACTTCTTACAATGAAATAAAATATTTAAATATGTCATCAAATATACATACTTTTTTTAAGCATCAAATATACATACTTAACATTAAAAACATGGACGATCTAAGCGACACGAGGTAACTTCAAAACCTGTAATAAAAAATGCAAGCTGATTGACGATTTGAACGACTCAATCTAATTACGTCTGGAAATTACGTTATATCGTTATCATTATGATTACTTACTGTTTCACAAGAAAAATTAAGAATTTTGACACATTTACTGTTACCATTATTGTTATCGTTATTGTCATCGTTTGACCTTTGGACGTGACGATAATGATAACGGTAATAATAAATATGGAAAAATTTATAATTCTAACTAAACAGCGATAAAAAGCAGTTCAATTACATTTGCGATTCAGATTCAGAACTATCAATTGAATCTCATTATGATTATAGCATTTTTTATTAGGATTTGATAAAAGTAGGATTTTTGAAAACGGCAACAATTTTGAAAGAAAAATATAAAATATATTTAATTTAGATACAAAACATATGTTTTTTTTAGTCAAATTGAAGGAAAAAAAAATATTATACAAATTACTTACACCGATTAGGAGAAATTGCAAGCCGACCCGGTTAGGGTCGTAACTAAACAGAGGACGTAAAGAAAAAGAAAAACAATACTGGCGCCGATTGACTCCTAGAAATTGCGGGCAAAACATGGAATTCAAAAGACATTACAAAAAAGGATCAAGCGAAATGTCCAAATTGTCCTCAACAATGGAGGGTGTTGTCGGCTATTGATATAAAATGGTCCGTCAAAGAACCCATCGAAGTAGGAGAAACGGAGGGCGTGAAGGTACTTTGGGTTCTAACCGCCTAACGCTTCTCTCCTCCTCACCATGGCCGGCGATGAGCCTCCGACTACCTCCTCCAACGCCGCTGTCTCTTCCTCCGTCGCCGAGTCCATCCTCTCTCCTCCACCTCGAGATCCCGTCGGATCACCCAGTCGCGATGTGCCGGAAACTCAATCATTGATATCCGAAGACGATCATGACCAGGGACCCAGGGAGAGTCACGATCACGGTCACGAACCCGCAGTTAAACCCGCTGTTCTCCCGGAGGATCTGAAACAAAGGATCGTTAAGCAGGTAACTCTACCGCCTCTCCCCTCTCCACTCTCCCCCGCCCTTCCAATTGGACCTCGAATTTCTTTGCCGTTAGGTTTTGTCTGGTATGCGATTTTTGGATTTGTGGATTCTGTAGGAGTTTGGAAGTTTAATTTTTTTAGGATTGAGAATCAGTATGTAAATCTGTTTTCTCTCCTCTCATGTATTTGAATTTCTATACGTGACTTTCTGTATATATACTTGCATCGTTAGTGCAAATATTAGGAAGCTTATGGTTTGGCTATCAACTGTAGGGGTAGTTATGATATCAATTGATCATTTCACGGCCGTGATACCATATAATTTGTGATTTCTTACGCTGCTACTAGTAGTCGTTTGACGTAAGACCTGAAGAGAGCATTTTGATTATGTTAATTTGGTTTTCAATTCATTCAGCTTTTATATCATTCTGTAGAGTGTTTTAGAGCATGGCGTCGTCGTCTTTGTGATTGGTCTAAATATCTTCGCAGGTAGAGTACTACTTCAGCGATGAAAACTTGCCCACCGATAAACACTTGTTGGGATTAATCAAAAAGAACAAGGAGGGTTTTGGTATGTTACTTGGCTAATCTTCACTTTTATGGAGATTCTATTATCATTGGAAATGAAAACTCCCACTAGTATTGACCTCCTTTGAAGGGTTGAGCATGCATAATAAGTCACGTGAGAATTTGGTTTCTTTGCTATTTGGTCAAATTTTGAACTATGAACAAGTAAGCAATAAGTAATAAGTTGCTTTGGAAAAATTTCCACCGGAGCCAAACACAAACAGTTGGAACTAAGGAAAATATGTGTACTTTTAAATTTTTAATTATCTTTTCTACTGTATGACTTATGGAAACCAAGAAGCTTGAATCGCTTTCATTTCATTGATGTGGATTGCCTTAAAAAATTGCCATAGAGCTTTTCTAGATATTCTTATTAGCAGTCTAATTTGACAGCATTTTTGCTTTGAACATAGGATTTGCACAGAGTAAAATAGGAAAAAGAATCATTTCATGGAAATGATTCAGGAAGTTATCTTTGGGCATCCGTTGGTTAGGCGGGTTGTTCTGTGAAATTAGTCGAGATGCAGGTAAGGTGGTCCGCCACTCAAGGATACCAAAAAGAAGGTTATGTTAGGGCATTCCAGATTGCTGAATAGGGTGCCTACTCTACATAGATTAGGCATCTGGGCCTTCCAACCTATTTTAGTGGAAGGATGTGCTATGTGTATAAATCCATTAGTTTGTAATCTTCTTTTAATTTCTTTTAATATTTATTAGGCCTATTGCTCTGTGACTTCAGTTCTTGTTCTTAATTTTGAACCAATGACAAGGGGGACTTTCAGATTTCAATTTTTTAATCAATATATTTTAGTATCAAACTTGAAAGTACCTTTTTTGTTACAAAAGGGTATGAAACCTAAGGGATGGCTTTGTTGTGACTTGTGGCTTCTTGGGCATTCAATCATCTGAAATACCCCGAGATCACTGGACATATCTTATTGATATAGAAGAGCTCTGGAGGTGGTCTTTTTTTGTTTTATTCATATTTGTTTTCCATATTTTCCCCCATAACTTTGGTATTAATGTAAAATTTATAGAATGGTTATATTATACATGATAACTTGGAAAGAGACGAGATGGGGTGATGAGCCATGTATGCACTTCACAAGATGCATTTCTTGGACGATTTTTGGTTCAGCCAGATTTGTCTGTGATGAATTTCATGGACTATGACTGTTCTGAATTAAGCATGGTTGATTGCTGATTATTTGCTTCTCTATTCATGACATTATGGCCTTTGACGTGTGCTGAACATGTTTCATGTAAAGGACTAGAACAAACCAACGACAGTTTATCTACCAATGCTTCTAGCCTTTGCTGATTTTTGACATTGCCTGCACAGCTTCTTTCCCTAGAAATGTAGTTGAATATAATAAATCTAAATACCTTGAATGAAAGATAAAGTGCGGAACATTTTCACATTCTAAATTGAGTGAAGTGTAAATAGTTTGTTTTATGACCATATTCTCCTATTTGTTTGCTCATTTGCCCGTACCCATATCATTGTATATATATTTGATGAATGAAAATAAGACCGTTCATCTCCTTTTTTTCCAAATTTATCCTCTTTGTTTTTGTTCTTCTCTCTCTCTCTCTCTCTCTCTGTGTATATATCTATATATCTATATATCTATATATTCCTTCTGTCCATGGGTTCTGATTTCTTAATATCTTGTAGTAATCAATCGTCATGTTATGAATCCAGAAATACGTTGAAATTCATTTTCTCTTTATTTGTCTAGTTCCTATAGCTATTATTGCTGCCTTCAAGAGAATGAAAAAACTTACTCAAGATCATTCATTTATCACTGCTGCCCTGAGGGAATCCTCTGTTCTTGTAAGATACATGATGCTTCCTTTTAAAATGTAGCCACCAAAGCCTGTTTTTGCATAATGCCATGAGCACATGTTAATTTACCTGCCAACTGCAGGTCATAAGTTCTAATGGGAAGAAAGTCAAGCGACTCCATCCTATTCCATTACCTGAGACTAGGGATCCTAAGGTACTTGCTTGCATACTTATGAAATCAACAATTGATGTGTAACTTATGGTAACTGTATGACATTTCTACGTGGAGTATAGTTATTTACTATTTTGGTAGAAAATCTACCTGAGGATCATTCAGAGGAGAATATCAAACGAATATTTGGAGCAGCTGGACGGTATGCTATTTCTGTTCCATAACTATGTTTTAACAAAAATATTTCTCCCTTCACACTTCACTGCATGAAAAACTGTTTTTGTATTTTTAGCATAAGAAGCATCACCATTTGTGACCCACATGTGGTAGAGAAGTTGGGGAAAAGCAGCAAGGGTGATGTGCTGATCAGTAATAAGGTAAATTGTGTAACTAGCTGATAGAAATGAAAATTTTCAGTTTTAGATTAGAGGGGACATTGTGGTGATGTATTTGGTTATCACTCATGCTTCCCATTTGAGCTCTAGTAATGATTCTAATGAGAGTGATTTTTGTGGGTGGACATTATACTTTTTGTGTTTCTTTATATTCTCACATTAACCATGAAAGAGGTGTTCTCTCAATTTGTTTTCCTTTTGTCAAAATCGTGTTATGTACTTTATAGTGGGACAACATTTGTGAAAAGGTAGTTAAGAAATAAAAATAAAATGAAGAGAGGTTTTCTTTCACCAGACTGAAATTTTGTTGAAAGTAGCATGTTGGGACCTGAAGATAAGGAGGGGGGATTAGTTCAACGCCAGTTTGGTAATGCAGGTGCAGAGAAAATTGTGTGCACTATTCAATACAGTTAGATGTTTGATCTTCTGAGTGTCCTATTCTGTTCCTCATTACAAAAGCCAAAAGAGGAAAGTAATAATAATGTAATAATGTCCACTAATATATATATATATATATATTAGGTGCTTAGGCACTTTGGAGAACCACACCCCAAAAGCTAGTTATTGGGTTGGGAGAGTCAAGTCACTTTAGTACCACATTGGTCATCCCATTCTAACAAATGTGGGACAAAAATCTCTCATACTACCTTGATTCCCAACAATACCCCATCCCCGAAAAAGTCGACATCCTAGCGGCTACTTTGACGACACTTCACTCGGCCACACCTGGTCAGAACCCTCCGTTGGTTCCACTCTGAAACGTCAACAACCAGCTCTGATACCATTGTTAGGTACTTAGGCACCTTGGAGAACCACACCCCAAAATCTACTATTGGGGTGGAAGAGCCTAGCCACTTAACTCTTAAGTACCACATTAATCATCCCATTCTAACCAATATGAGACAGACATCTCATACTACCTTAGTTTCCAATAGATTTTTGAGTGTTTGGACCAACTTATGAGCACCCGAACTATATACATATCTGAAAGATGAAAATCTTTCTCAATGCCAGGTTTATGTTATACAGTAGTTGGGTGATGTAGCCAATGTGTTAAAAAACTATTGAGGTTAAGCGTTGAGGCTCGCCTCGAAGCAAGACTCTAATTGTAAGCCTCGAGACTTATGCCTTCGTTGAACTATAAGAGACGTTTATTTTCATGAAATGCATTGAGGCTAGAGATGTCCAAAATACAGGGGGAATGGGGAATTTTTTTCCATTTACAATTTGGGGCACTGCCCTGACTTTTGTATATAAATAATAAATTTATGATATATATTGGAAACCTTGTTAGTATAATTATGGATGTTTTAGTTATTTAAGTTTAAGACTTAATTACTTTAATTCCTTAGATCTTGTAAAATATTTAAGATAGGATGTTCTAATTGTTGAATTTTAATTTTTACAGATTACGAGAATTTAACACTTTCATTATTTCTTTTCAAATTGCATGTATATTATTGTTTTAACAAGCAAAATTGATAATATTTTATTTAAATGAAAAATTTATTGGAAATATTAAATAATTATTAAAAAATATATTTAATTGAAATGAAAAAATTGTTAAAAAAATAAAGGCGGAGAAGTTTTCTCACGGGGAACCCGATCCTCGTGGAATCTCCACCCCGTTCCAAGCAGGAAAATTCGCGGGGATGGGGAATGCTTCCTCGTCTCCGCCCTGCCCCGTGGACATCTCTAATTGAGGCTGAAAATCTCTATGCCTTGTCCAAGGATTAGTACTTTTACTAATGTGATTTCAAAAACATATTGAGGTTTAAGCATTGAGGCTCGACTAGTGGCAAGGCCCTAATTGTAAGCCTTGAGACTTATGCCTTCATTGAACTATAAGAGACTTCCGCTTCATGAAACACATTGAGGTTGAAAATCTCTATGCCTCGTCTGATGATTAGTACTTTTACTAATGTGACTTCCAAAACATTGAAGTAAAAAATTTATAGTATTAACCAATCCTATCAACAATAAAAGTAGTGATGTTTAAGATAGCATTTTAGAATTTTTGTTTTAGTGAAAAATTTGCGGGTGTTTTTTATTTCACTTTTATAATGACCATTATGGTTGACAATACTTGGTCATAATAATTTAGGAACTGCAAAATATTTTTAATTAAATTTGAGGCTTACACCTCATAATGCCTTGCCGTTTCAAGAGAAAGAGCCTCAAGATCGTCTTTTACCCTTTTAAAACGTTCATGTAACTATGCTTTGTGCCTGTCTCGGACTTCTTGATGTAAATTGAATTATATTAAAAGATCAAATAAACTACTTTTACTCATCCAGTCGGCCTTTTTTCTTGGTCACTGTGTACAGTTGCATGCTCTTGTGGAGTATGAGACTCTGGAGGCTTCTGAGAAAGCTGTGAGTAATCAGATCCGTGCTCCATTTACTTTAAAACTTAATAATTTTACCGTGTTTGATTTGATATCAATAGTCGTTTTTCTGATGGTTCATTAGGTGGCTACTTTAAATGATGAACAAGATTGGAGAAATGGCATGCGGGTTAAGCCTCTCAAGCATCTGGTACTGTATCTTATTTCACGTATATATATCAAGTTGATTGTATTCACAATGTAGTTTTCAACTCCAGAGTAAGCATGGCCAGAGGAAACAACATTGGCGAGGACCTGATCCTGACAAAAACAGCACTGGGAGAATAACTGATCAGAGTGGTCCTGACAAGAACATCCCTGGGCGAACAACTGATCAGAATGGTGATGAAGAAATTCACAACGTAAATGAGCATCATGACGATGTGCCTGATGAGGAGGTTAATGTTGCTCTTTTACTTTCTTTTCCTGAGTGCATTTGGTCATACATGTTACTGAAATTTGTTCGTGAGTTTTCATTATGTGTTTGTCTATTTTCTTCCAACTTCCCAAGGAACTAGTTGGAGTCTGATGGCATATTAGGAAATGATTTTTAAATGGTTAAAACTACTTTCGTCATTTTCAAAATCACTTCAAAATATGTTTTTAATCAATCAAAAACAATTTAAATTGTTTAATAATAGCTTTTAAAAATGTAAAATCAAATATTTAGTTGATTTTTAATGGTTGAAGACATGTTTGGAAGTGATTTTGAACACAACAAAAGTGTTTTTAGCGCTTCGAAAATCACATGCCGCAAAAGTCCGGTGACCCTCCTTCCACTCAAACCCAAAATGTGAATTTCTAGGAGATGAGATTGCAAGAAAATGCTTGTTATGATAATATCAACTTTGCTAAATTTAGGAGGGGGATCATCAACACAAAGACAAACATGGACATAGAGGTCGAAATCAAGGACGAACTAGAAGACAAAAGTACAAGGGCGTCAATGGAATGGGTACTGACTGATCTGATCGCGTTATTGTAGAATTCATGTTAAAAAAGTTTAGCTTGATAATCTTTTGCTCTCTTTCTAGGTCATGGAACTACAACTTCTGCCCATCACATTGAACTTTCGAAGCCACCCCCTGGCCCGAAAATGCCTGATGGAACTCGGGGGTTCACGATGGGGCGTGGCCGACCTCCAACTTCCAACCAAGGCACATAGTGAGAATTTCATGAAGTGGGTTTGTAGAAATTTCGCTTTCTATGTTTTTTTACTTTGATTGATGGGCATGCTAGAACACGTCCTGGTATATGTCTGAGTAGGTTGGCCAAATGTATCTTCTAAGTCTTACCTGAAAAGCTCTGTGTCTCAAGAAAATGCTATCTTGTATAATGTTCACCTGTACGGTATATTTAAATTTGCTGGTTTGAATTTTCAACCGAGTCTCTAACTAAAAACTCAATGCATTTTCTAAAAATATGAATAATGTTTATTTAGTTCAATAGGGTAGGGAATTTGAACCAATACTCCCTTTGCGGAGGATATACATTTTATGTTACTTGAGCTATGTTCGTATTGATAAAATTATGTGTAGCGTATATATAATCAATTTTTTTTTTCTTTTGTATGAAGCAAATGGGTTGGGTAGAAGAGTTATATATGTTTTGTATCCATTTTTATCAATAGGTGGTTTCAACTAGCAAAAGAATATTTTTGGAGGGAATAACTGTTGATTGTGATTTTATAAAAGGAAAAAAGAATAAGTCCTTTGTTGTGAGATGAGTTGTAAAGTCCACTTGCTCCAACGTTTCCACCCAAAATTAAGAATCTTGTAAAGTCCACTTGTTAATATTATAATAAAGGTTAAAAAAAATAAAAACATCTTGATCAAATTATTTGTTCTTAAAGCATGAACCCACTAGCAGTATCTCTAATGTCACCCAATTCGGCCAATAAACGTTACAAATCAATATTTAAAGGTAATGTATAATTTTACTGTTAATTCAACCAAACTAAAAACAAATTACATATATATATATTTCAAAAAATAAAATAAAATGAAATTTGCAAATTGATTGTAGAGAAACAAAAACTATCCAATTTGCCAATCATTGCTCAAACCATTCGGGTTTTCTTTTTTAAAAAAATTGCAAAGAGTGCACATATTTATTAATTTTTCATAAATTAGTTAGCAAAAATTTGATAGTTTTTTTTTCCAACCTTTCTTCAACTTGAAATGTGTGTAAATTTTAAAGCTACTGTACCATCTACTAATTCATTTAATTCCTATATACTTATTCATTAAATTAAGTTCTATATAACTTTTCGTCCACGCTTTATTCTCATAAATTATTTTGCAAAAACTCAATAGTTTTTTTTCCCCCAAATCTAATGAAGGTCTTTACATAGAAATGTGTATATATTTTAAAGCTACTATACTATGTACCTATCTATTAAATTAAGTTCTATACAACTTTTCGTCCACTCAAACTATTCACATTCTTTAATCTCTAATTATATTCATTTAATTTTCCAACCATTCCTTTTTGGTGAGCAATGAGTTTTGATCTTTAGTGTGGACTTCTACATTAGGAAAGATAGCAGATTTTTGCAGATATGTTCAAATTCATCTCCTTCATCTAATTTTTCATTATATTCACAACCATAGTTATATTCTAAATCATAGTCTTCACTCTCCTCATAATTTTCTTCTCCATTTTATTCCCTTCCTTCCAAACCATACATGTTCCTTTCGTCCACAAAATTTGGTGTCTTGTCTCATTGGCCAAGTTTAATTGGACAATAATATCACTTAAATCAGAATTAGTGATGGATATATATATATATATATATATATATATATTAAAATATTATATATATATGAAGTTAATTATCAAGTGAGAGTGATACAAATGGGATGGATAATTAATAGTATGTTTTGGTATAAATTGTAAGGACTGTAGAAATGATGGTGAAAACAGTTGTGGGATAGGTTGTGAGAAAAGTCATTGGAGAGACATTCTAACAACTAATGAACAAAATTTTTTAGGGTGTAGGCAACTCAGATTTTGTTTTATGTTTTAGATTCATTAAATTCAATGGATATGCATTTGGTTGACGGTTTAAATTCTATTTTTTGAAAATCTGTTTCTGGATTCTGAGATCTAAATAGTAAAATTTCGAAAACAACTTTTTTATGTTTTCAGTGTATTCGGATTTTGAATTCAAATTTTAAATATAGAATTATATTAAAAATGATAAAAAAATAATAAAATATAGTATTTCATGATATAAATTCAATTATTTTTGTTAAGAAATATGTAAATATATTATATGTTTGAATGAGAATTTTAGACCAATCACAAGTTGCCATGTCATTTACTAAATTAATGATGAAATTCCAAATCATTAAATTTGGGCTCAATTAGGAGTTGACATATGTCCTGAATTGAAATTGAAGACAAATTTCGATGACGTCACGTGGTTTTATCATGACTTGTTGAATTAGATAAGATTAATTGGACCCAATTTGATATTATTATTTAGGTCAAAGTCCAACTAAGTAAAAAAAATAGGCTGAATTTGACCCAAATGTCAAATCAAGCATCTGATTAATTGGGCCCAAAGGCCAAACCCATGGACCACCAAGCCCAAGTCTAACTAATTGGCCCAAAGGCCAGACCCATGGATCAACCAAGCCCAAGCCACCTGTTAACTCTATAAATAGATAAGCTCTCCTCATTTGGAGGGGTCAGCAATTCTATACTCCAGAGAGCTTATAGGGAATTCTCTATAACCAGAAGACTCCTTGACTCCTGAAGCTGATCACACCTGAAGACTGAAGTCCTTTTGAAGATACAAACATTCTGAAGATTGAAGTCCTTTGAAGATGCAAGTATTCTGAAGATTGAAGTCCTTTGAAGATAAAACATTCTGAAGACTGAAGTCCTTTGAAGATACAAGCATTTCTACATTCAGAGAGTTCAAAGAATTCATCAACAAGCAGAAGACTTCAAAACTCCACTCCTAGAAGACAGAAGACCCTTGAAGACCAAAAGAAGACTCTTCCAAGACTTCTGCTTCAAGAATGTTCGGTGCTTTTCTTCTTCAAGTCAGCACATTCACCTAACTGAGAGAGAATCAGAGGATCAAGTATTGAGATCGAACCAATACAATCAAATCAACCTCAATATCACACCAATTCAAGTTCAACTCCCACGAAACAAGTTTCTCCGGAAGCCTAGTGTGAACAAATTGGCACGCCCAGTGGGGCCATCTCTACCTCTCATCTCTCTCTCGGCATCCATATAAGGAATGGCACCTAAGAAGCATGGCACCAAGGCTTCCTCCATAAACGACTCATACATGGGACCTGTCACCCGCAGCCGCTTAAGAGAAGTCATGTAGGAGCCAAGAACACAGAGTCCCTCATTGCCATAATATCTTGAGGCAAATGACGGATCTCCCACAAGCAGGGTTGTCATCAAGGAAAACCCCTGTTTGAAAACTCTATTCCGCCTCCAGCAAGCCAAAAAGAGATTCACCGCCAGATGTGAATCTCCGTCATGGATGGCAGATGTGACGGCAGGAGCGGCCATGGCGGAAATAGGAAAGGAAAGATTAACTGTTCTGATGAAAGGCCGTTGAGGAGCGAGACCATAGAATCGTTGACACTGAGAAAAATGCCAGTCTCGAGAAGCTGCTGAATCCAGCCAAGCACCTGCGGGTTCCAAGCTCAACTGACAAGGGGAATACCGTACTACAAGAAAAAAACCAAAGGGCGACAGTCAGACTCGGTGCCTCATTATCGGTCCAACAATTGCAAGACATGATCATGACCTCCATGAAGAGTTCAATATTGGGGGGCCGGCTCAAACTTCCTTACATGTTATCCAAGCCATACACCCAGTAGAGATCGACCAATCTAAGAATGCCTGCTATGGGTACCAACCTCCAAAGTTCAATTTAATTCGACGGAAAAGGCACCAAAGCAACATATTCACCTTTGTAAGAAACATTTAAAAATGCGGGAACAAGGGGGGATCTACTAGTCAAACAGTTTCGTCAGAACCCTCAAAAGGAATGCTTTTGACTGGTACACAAATTAGAGCCTGAGGTGATTGATAAGCTGGGGAACAACTTGAAAAGAGAATTCTTGAATCGCTTCTACAGCACTAGCGCACTGTCAGCATGATGGAGTTGAACCAAACGTTCCAAAAACAAACGAAAGGGAGCCGTCGTCGACTATTATTAACTGTGGAGAGCTCTAAGTCCTGGATTGCAAAGATGACTCAACCGAATTATCTACTGTAGAAATGTGCCACAGAGGTATGCACTGGGAAACTCTCTACATCCTACAGGAATAAGCCACCGTACACTTATTAAAATTTGGCCGACCCGTGCCCACGACATGGAGCTAAGTATCGCCAACAAAGGACGAGGGATTCCTGAAGCACGAACCGAAGAAAGACAAAAGGAAGTGAAGGCACTAAAGAAGAATTGTGACAGGTGCCACAAAGTAATCAATGGTCGTTAATACAACCCCTTGAGTCTCCTCAAAGGGAAGAGAAGAAGATAGAAAAGAGAAATGGAAGGAGGCGAAAACATCGCCTAACCCTGAATGAATGATAGGAAAAGTCTACCCGTTCGGACTCTGATGTTTGCGATATGCTTCAGCCAACTACTTAAGAACCACCTTATCAACTACTAGAGAATGTAATATCGGAACAGGCCGACAAAAGTGGATGATCCCAACTATTGTAAGTATCACAGGGTCGTTAGCCACACAGTTGAAAAATGTTTCGTACTGAAGGAATTGATCCTCAAATTGGCCCATGAGTGGTAGTGCGGTTTCAGTAAGAGGTCCAAGCTACAGATCCTTAAAACGGAGGAGAGCGCGCTGACGATGACGATAATGAAGGCTGGATTCTTGTGGCACGCTGTAAGAAGGGAAGACTGAACTCTACCCAAAAAGAGCTACGCTCTCATAGAAGCTACAAGAGAGGGAGAAAGACATGAAAAAGGAAGGGTAGAAAAAAGGCTTGGAGGCCCAAAGCTATTGACGAGAAAGACGAGGATGTTCCTCGTCCCAGACGACAGATGACGTTAGCAGATTTCCTCCCGAAGAACTTCAGCAATTGGGGTTCAGAGGAGACACCAGAGATTGCTGCATGTCATGTTGTCAGTATCAGAGAGGACGAAGATACTATTCCAGGCCCATTAAAGTCGATAGGAGAACCAAAGGGTTTGTCACCATTCAACATAGATGACCTATTTTCACTCCCGCGAGAAGCTAAGACGACCCTCATTAAAGCACTGTTAGAATCCCACACCTTTGGTGCATCGACCTCCGCAGCACGTGCTTATGCCTCGTGTTGTACATCCATAGGGTTTTCAAACAAAGATCTACTACTGGGATCCAAATTGCATAATAGGCCTTTGTACGTCTCTGGATACATTCGAGAACAGAGAGTGGGTCGAATCCTTATCGATAATGGATCCGCCATCAATATAATGCCTAAGACGACTATGAAACAGTTAGGCATACTCATGGAAGAGCTATCAAACAGCAAATTAGTAATTCAGGGTTTCAATCAAGGCAGCCAAAGGGCGATAGGCATGATACGCTTGGAGCTCCTCATTGGCGATCTGAAGGCCGACGCGCTGTTTCATGTGATAGACTCAAAGACCACCTACAAGCTGCTATTAGGACTTCCTTGGATTCATGAGAATGGTGTGATTACATCGACACTACATCAGTGTTTCAAGTTTTACCAAAATGGGATTAAGAAGGTTGAAGCAGATTCTAATCAGTTTTTCGAGGTTGAGTCTCACTTCGCAGATGCAAAGTTTTACCTAAAGAGTGAGAATTCCAGTGAGACTATGCCGGCAGAGAACTTGCTGGCAAAGAAAGCAGGTGGATCCCGGTGAGGTCGCCAATAGACACAGAGAAAAGGGCGGGTAGCAAGGTACAAGCCTTCAACCCTAAAGAGAGTATAATATCCCTCGACGTTGGAGAATCACCCATGGTGAGGGGCGAAAAAACCTCAAAACCTCCGATTCTCGCTATGTCCCTTTGTCGAGACGAAAAAAGGGTGAGTCACCTTTTATGGAATGCTCAAAATGTTTGCAGGTCGGAGACATAGAAATTCTAAAGAAGAGTTTTGTCACACCCCTCACGCCGATAACGAAGCAGGAAGTCCACAAGCCGGAGGCAGAAGTGACAGGGTTAAAGCTGCCCGAGAGGCGAACTAAAGATAGATTCGATTCCAAGGTTTATAAGCTGTTGGCGAAGGCGGGCTACGACTTCATAACTCACATTGAGTTCAAGAGTTTGAAGATTTATGAGCAACCCCGACTCTCGCCAACCCAAAAGAAGCTTTTGCAAGAAGGACACACTATACCCACGTCGAGGGCGGGACTCGGATATGAGCCGTCAGAGCCAGTCCGCATAATCAGAAAGGTGAAGGGGAAAGTGGCCAACAGTAATCATATCACTGCAGAAGAAGTCGATGATACAAGAGAAAAGGAGGACAAAGATAAAAGAGCCTCAACCTTCGACCGTATTAGACCGTCTGCCGCATGCACCTTGGTCTTCGATAGGTTAAGCATGATAGAAGCAGAAAGGGAAAGCCCACATACTATTCCCAGAGTTACTTGACGTTCAGTTTTTCGAAGGTTGACTCTGCCAAATGAAGGAAATGAGGAAATCATCTGTCAATCGCTAGTGGTAGAGCGACCGTCAGCCTTCGAGAGACTGACGCAGTTCCGACGGAGAACAAAGGAGAACCCCGCGCTCCTGTTTTTGATTTCCTGAAGCACGAGAGGGCTGAAGACCCCTTCGGCCAATATGTCCCTAGTAAGACAAAGGATAATGGAAAAGCCTACGCTGACACCCCCGAAATGACCATAAGAAAAAGGGGGCCGATACCCCGAGCGTCCATCTGGCGACGAATTGACCTTAAAAACGCTGAAGCGTCATCGGACCAGAAGGCATCAGAAGAGGCAAGAAGTGATGGAGAAATCCGTAGTACCGTCCCCTCACGCATGAAGAGAAAGACCTTCGTTAATCTAAACACAAGTGAGGGCACGCTCAAAGTAAAGAGGCACGACATCGTTTTCATCAATCCTCAGAATGGAAATTTAGAGCAGGAGGAAGGCGAAACTTCATACCACCACATCACAATCACGGAAGAATCCGAAGAGGGTATGACCGAAGAGGAAGTGGAGGACGCTCTGCAAGGTCTAGAGGACGGTGGTCAATCCACGGTGGACGAGCTAAAAGAGGTGAATCTGGACACTGTAGAAAAACCGCGTTCGACTTTCATTAGCACGTCCTTCTTGGAAGAGGAAGAGGAGGAGTACATGAGTCTGCTCACTGAATACATGGATGTTCCTCCTGGTCATACAAAGAGATTCCGGGACTAGATCCAAAAGTAGTAGTCCACCATCTCGTGATCAAACAGGGGTGTCGACCTGTTAAGCAAGCTCAACGACGCTTTCGGCTAGAACTTATCCCCCAAATTGAGGTTGAGGTTAATAAGTTGATTGAGGTCGGGTTCATTGGCGGCTAAGTTATGTATGAAGCTACTAACGCAACATTTGAGAAGGCGTAGTGTAAGCTCCAAACCGTAGTTTGCTGTGATAAGTAACCCAACCGGGTAGGATAGAGCGGAAAATAATGACAACATACAAGCCCACTCCGCTGCGCCGGTAGTGGGGAAGCCATCCAGTGCGTGGTTTGATCCGGGGTTAAGAGACTTTCGCGACTCAACTACAATACTAGTTCCCGAATTATGCGCCGGATATACCTAAGCCGATGCCCGAAGAGACGATGTTTCCATTCCCCATCATCAGGACGGACGGTATCTTCAACTTCTGGTGAGGCTCGATGCGATAACGAGACATGAAAGGTCCTTATTTATCCACTTCAGCCGTGGCAAATGGACCGTGCTGATCACTTCCTGGCCGGGTCTACTCCAGACTGTTCAGGAATTACTCCAACCTCATCATTAGCCCGCCCAAATAGAAATGCCCTTGGGCAGACGAGGAAATGACGACATTTTCTAACCCTGAGAAAGGGATATATTGTTACAAGGTAATGCCCTTCGGGTTGAAGAACGCTGGTGCTACTTATCAACGTGCCATGCAGAAGGTGTTTGACGATATGTTGCACAAACACGTGAAGTGCTATGTGGATGACTTTGTGGTGAAGATCAAGCGACGACATGACCATTTGAAAGATCAAAGAACCGTGTTCGATCGCCTGCGAAAGTACCAGTTGAAGATGAACCCCCTCAAATGTGCGTTCAGCGTAACTTTAGGAAAGTTTCTAGGCTTCGTTGTGAAACATCAAGGGATAGAGATAAACCAATCCAAGATCGATGCCATCCAGAAGATGCCACAAAGCCAAGGAATCTACATGAATTAAGAAGTTTGCAGGGACGTCTGGCCTTCATCTGGAGGTTTATTTCTAAGCTGGTAGGGCGGTGTCAGCCTTTTCAAAGATTGATGAGAAAGGGGGAGAAATTCGAATGAGATGAGGCCTTCCAGAATGCTTTCGATAGCATAAAAAGGTATATGATTAGCTCTCCTGTCTTAGGAGTCCTAGTAGAGGGCAAGCCGTTGATACTGTACATTGTAGCGCAAGAGAGATCACTGAGGGCACTATTTGCGTAAGAAAGAGAAAAGGGAAAAGAACGCGCTCTCTATTACTTAAGTAGGACCCTGAATGGAGTCGAGAGCAATTATTCCCCTATAGAGAAGACGTGCCTTGCGCTCTTCTTCGCCATAGATAAGTGAAGGCACGACATGCAGGCCTTCACAGTCCACTTAATTGAGAAAGTCGATCCCATTAAGTACGTCTTGTCCAGGCCGATTATCTCAGGACGTTTAGCCAAGTGGGCAATCATGCTTCAATAGTACGACATTGTTTATGTACCGCAAAGGGCAGTTAAAAGGCAGGCATTGGCTAATTTCCTGGCAGATCACCCAGTTCCATCGGATTGGGAGTTAAGTGAAGACTTGCTCGATGACGAAGTTCTCTTCACAGAAACCTCAGGGTCGTGGGTCATGTTCTTTGACGGTACGACACGAAAAAGGGGTGTGGGGGCAGGTATCATCCTCATTTCTCCAGAAAAGCACATACTGTCTTATAGCTTCGCACTTGCCGAGTTATGCTCAAACAACGTCGCTGAATACCAAGCCTTGATAATTGGTCTCCAAATGGCCTTAGAGATTGGAGTAGCTTGTATAGAAATCTCCAGTGACTCAAAGTTGATAATCAATCAACTCTTATGCCAGTACGAGGTGAAACATGACGACTTGAAACCCTACTTCACTTATGCTCACCAGTTGATGGAGAAGTTCGAAAGCGTGGTGTTGGAACATGTCCCGAGGATAGAGAACAAGAAAGCGGATGCCTTGGTAAACCTAGCCACTACCTTAACAGACCTGGATAATGTGCCGTTTAATATATCGCTGTGGCGGAGATAGGTTGTACCTTTAGTTGGGACTACATATGGGGAAACGAATGCGATATCAGTTCATCTAACCGACAAGGAAGACTGGCGGCAGCCCATCCTAAATTACTTTGAGCATGGAAGGCTACCGGATGGCCCCTGTCGTAAAACTGAGGTTCGTAGGAGGGTCGCACATTTCATTTACTATAAAGGGGTCCTATACTGTTGATCCTTTGAAGGACTTTTCCTTCGATGCCTCAATAAAGAAGAGTCAGCGAAGGCTTTGGAGGAAGCACACTCAGGCATATGCAGCGCACATCAAGCTGGACCAAAGTTACAATTCTAGTTGAAAAGAATGGCTTACTATTCGCCAGGAATGATCCAGGACTTAATGGATTATGCAGAGAAATGTGAAGCTTGTCAATATCACGTGAATTTCATTCATCAACCACCCGAGCCTCTACATCCGACCATAGCCTCGTGGCCTTTCGAAGCATG